>NW_028294705.1:0-92672 GCF_964341445.2 Mesoplodon mirus
TACAAATGAGGAAACTGAGGCACAGAGAAGTTACATAACTTGTCTTAAGTCATCAAGCTCGTAAGAAGCAGAGCTGGAGTTGGTACTCAGTTCTGACTCTAAAGCCTGTGTTTAACCTGAATGAAAAAAAAGGGTTTTTTTCTTTTTGAAACATCTGTTACTTTAACCTTAATTTTGACAGCACTAAATATAGAAATACCTTTTCAAACTTCATCTACCCATCTGGGAAAGCCTCTATGAGAACTATATTTTCTCTTTTTATTTATTTATTTATTTCTCTTTTTATTTATTTTTTCCTTAATCATCTCTCGTGATAAATATTTAATTAGCCTATGGCCATTGAGACTTTATAGATTTTTTTTTAAAAAATTGCAGGAAAATCAGTAAAAATGATGGAGGAAGGACATCTGAAAATTCATCCCCGCATGGAAGCAACAATAACAACAACAACAAAACTGGCAAAAATGGTCAGAATCAACGTCTTCTGAACTCTGGGAATTTAACCAACACGCTGGCAGCAAATGGGGGAGCAAGTTATTCAAGGAAAACAAATTAATTTCTGTAAGAACAACGAGATCTGTGTTGCTTGAACTTGCCCTCGACCTTTGGTCTCCATGCCAGTGGTAGCCTTGAAAAACAGCCCACATCCCTGGTACCAGAACGAGCAGCATGGACTGGGAGGTCCTTCAAAGCCTCATCCCCAAAGAACTGTCATTGTTGTACATGTCTGGTGGTCCCCTGGAAGACCTCACTTGAAAGGCTTGCCTTTGACCTGACTGAGGGCTGTCTAGTGAGAAAAGCCTCTGCTCAGGTGGCATTTCTGGAAAACATTTTCAAGCAAATATTTTAACATGGCGGTGGCATGAGGCAATGGATAACAGTTTGGGGCAAAAAACAACCCAACCGCAAAGCTTTAAAAGAAAAGCTGAGGAATGAGATGTCCACAGACACTTTGCAATATTCCAATGTATTCCTGGGAAACTGGAAGACCACAAGACATATTCCTGGGCATCTAGGAGAATAACTGTTAGCATTAATAAATGACTTCAGCAAGGTTGTAGGATATAAGATCAACATTATTTCTCCACACCAGCAATGAGTAATCGAAAAATGGAATTTAGAAAACAATTCCATGTGGAACAGCATCAAAACAAATATAATACTTAGGGGAAAATTTTACCAAGTAAGTGCAAGATTCACACTGAAAAGTACAAAACTGTTGAAAGAAATTGAAGAAGATCTAAATAAGTATAAAGACATGCTGGATTCATGGACTGGAAGATAATCTTATTAAAGTTTCACTACTTCCCAAATCGACCTATGGTTCCATTGCAATTCCTATCAAAATCCCAGCTGACTTCTTTCCAGAAATTGCCAAGCTGTTTCTAAAATTCCTATGGCAATTCAAGGAAACAGAATAACCAAAACAATGTCGGTAAAGAACGAAGTGGGAGGACTCACACATCCTGGTTTCAAAACTCAGTTCAAAGCTACTGCAATCACAGTGTGGTACTGGAATAAGAACAGACATGTAAATCAATGGAACAGAATTGACAATATAGAAATAAACCCTCATATTTATGGTCTATTGATTTTCAACAAGGGTGCCAAAACAATTCAATGTGGAAAGAACAGTCTTTTCAAATGATGCTGGGACAACTGTACATCCACACACAAAATAATGAAGCTTCACACCATATATGAAAATTAACTCCAAATGGATCAAATATCCAAATGTCAGCACTAAGGCTATAAAACTCTTAGAAGAAAACACAGGAGTAAATCTTTATGACCTTGCTTTAGACAACAGTTTCTTAGATATGATACCAGAAGCACAAACAACCAAAGGAAAAATAGATGAATTGGATTTTATAAAAACTAAAAAGTTTGTGCTTCAAAGGACACTTTCAAGAAAGTGAATAAACCTATGGAATGGGAGAAAATACTACAGGTGGGAAGAATAAGATGCAGTGGGGAGAAGAAAAGTATAGTAGTTGCTAGGTGTGACAATCTCAAAATTTTGAACTATTACAAATAAAACAGCCACCCTGAATCACCCCAAAGGGCAGACCCAAGTTATTTTTGCTTTTAGTGTTTATGCCTTTCTAAATCTGAGAAGCTGCCAGGATTCTAGTACATAGCAAAAAGTGAGGACAACACCCTCAAGTGTGTAAGCTTTTGTGTGTACATAGCTATGTAAAGGAAACCAATGCTAGCTGACTGGGGGAGCATTAGGGCGGCTCTGTGACCGCAGCTCAATTTGCCTTCATAGTGTGGCCACACCTCCCGCACTGATATTCTCAACAATGGGGTAAATAATTCAATAGGGATAAGGCTTTGATTTTCCTCTTATTCTCTCTTCGTGCTTATGTTCTTGGTACAATATTGATGTACCACGGACAAGCCAGCATGTGAATGTGCTCTGTCTGGTTAAGTTATATAGCCTTTCTACATTGTAGAGTCCTTCAGTTTCTAAAATCATGGAGCTTGTATTGTTAGATCCAATGAAGTGACTAAAAGAATTTTTAAAAATAAGCCATCAGTCTGGACGTGCATAGGTGAATGAAGGAGAAACACTTTACAGTCAGAGAAAAAAGCATACTTAACATTTAGGATTATCAACCACTGCCGGTTTTCCATAGTATATTTCATTCCTGATTTTATCTGAAAGAGATATGATTACTACCACCATTCAAAAAGTGGTACTTTATAATTTAATAAGCTCTTGGCTCATCTTTGAGGTAGATTTCGGATTTAAAATAGACTACCACGCTGCTAACTACTTCACCTGATATTTCTCAATAACATAGAGGCTTCATTCAAGAAACCTCTTGACTTATAATTACCTGACACCCGGTGATGAATCAAGGTTTTGTGGGGCCTGAACCTCATCTACTTTGGGAAATCCTATCTAATAAAAATATGCAAAGTTATAAATAGAAACATCGCTAGGACCCCTCTCAAGACTTTGGAAGGGACCTATGCAAGTGAGGAGCCCTGAAGCCTAAGGTTCATTGAATTCATGATAAGTCCACCTCAGCTGAGGCCCTTTTCCAAACTTATTTAATGCAGGCAACTTATAAACACCCCAGTAATATGTCATTATAGGTAGTAAAATGATTTAACTCGAGGGTGGCATCTTCCCTTGGTGGCTTGCCTTTGGTAAGAGATGCAATAAAGTTTGTATCTCACCATGGCAAATGTATCCTGAAGCAAATTAGCTTTGTCTATTAGAAAGACTTAGTCCGAAACAAAGACTTACTATACTGTGACAATCTTTTGAAAGTAACTGTGAATGAGTTTTCGGAGTACAGTACTAATTTATTTACAACACCAGATAGCTCTGATTCTTTCACTACCTTTTTCTGTCATTTAAGAGGAGCACAAATTCCAAAGGAACAAGTTGGTGCCTCTTCCATTACAAATCTTTTCTAACCTACCACCCATTTGCTACTTCATCACCCCCCTCCCTCACCTTGTTACCCTGCTGCATAGATGCTAGAATGGCTCTCATATATGTTTTCCAATCAACATCCATATTTCTCCTTCCAGTATGAAAGCTTCTTGAGGACAAAGTCCCTGCCCTATGCGTCTTTGTATCCCCAGCACTTAGTACAGTGTTCACAGACAGTGGGCAAGGCACTCAGTGAATGTTTTGGAATGAATTCATTAATTTTTAAACTGTGATTTATTTATTTATTTCCACAATGTATTGTCCTGTGTTGCCTACATAACTCTAGTGAAACTCTGATTCTTATAAGGAACTCTTGGTGTTCTAGGATGTTTAGGAAAGGTGGTGAGTTTAAGACGTTGTACTGACGCTACTAAAACCTCCTGGTGAAGGGACCTCACGAGCCTGCTCTCCGGTGTGCTAACAAAAGAAAAACCGACCCTTGGTGCTCTCTCCCCAAGGTAGGCGTCAGCAAACTAACAAGGGAAAGGAAG
Source organism: Mesoplodon mirus (assembly GCF_964341445.2). NCBI lineage: Eukaryota > Metazoa > Chordata > Mammalia > Artiodactyla > Ziphiidae > Mesoplodon > Mesoplodon mirus. The sequence goes on from NW_028294705.1 coordinate 3,946, forward strand.
GAGGCCGCTAAAGATAGGCATCTGCAGGAATTGTTAATCCAGCTCCAGACACAGCCTCAACACCTTCATTAACCCAAAATGTGGGAACTGTGTGAAACTGGATTTCTGAACCATAAGACAGGTAAGAGAGTCTTTTCCAAAGCCAGGTGTAGAAGAGCTCTTTACCTTGAGTCTAAAATCGCCTTCGGGCCATTGAACGTACCCACTATCATTTCCTTGTGTCATGAGAAATCAGAGAAGTTTTGAGCTGAAGGGGTGTAAAACCCACACTTCTTATTGAAGAGTAGTCAGCAAAGAAAATATATTGAATTAGGCCGCAGCAAAGTCTTTTCTTTATATTTTTCACACTACAGCTGAACACAAACGACGTCTTTTTCCATACCTCAAAGGTTCCTATTGGCCACAGATAATTCACTTCAGCAATATATGCTTTTTTGAAAAATAATGTTCTGGGTGGCTGGGGAGAGCCCTGTGGTGGGTGTTCAGGAATTCTTTCTGCTTTACCATTTAAAAGAGCTAATGATGGTTGGGGAAGCACCCACACCCACTGAACCACACCCTGCTAAACTTAGTTCTCTGCAGCTCTGTGTTGCATACATTTTAAGCAGTTAGGAACTTTGCACATGAAAAGGAATCAAAGTGAAATTCAAAAGTGGAAGTGCCTGGACCATTCGCATATTGGAGAGGCATCCATGGAGTGGGATTCCATGACAATGCTAATCTGAGTGTTTTGGTTCGGGGCCTTTAATTGACCATGCCAAAGATCAGTACTATGGAAAGTAGAGCCTTTCATATATATGAGTTAAACAAGTCTCTTGGCCTCTTTGTACCTTAGTTTCCTCATTTGAAAAAAAAAAAATAAATGGCTCTCAAGACATACTTTCCAGAATTCATACTGGGCTTACTTACACCCAGCTAACCAATAACTGCATGATTGTTTTTACACACAGTTGTTTACATGTATTCATCTTCTATTTCACTTACAACTTGTGTAAAAACTGCATTCCATGCCAGGCCTGAAACGTTCCAAAGCTCAGTTCTGGGAGTAAATTGCAACCAAGATTTCTACAAAAAAAGACACAAGCAAAAGAATTAGAAAAACAGATATTCTTTCAGAACATTTATCCTTTGGCAATAATTCTAATTTATATATGATGAAACATAACATCACTACTCCCTCCATACACTAAAGAAATCTCACTGTGGGAGATATTATGATTTATACTTTCATGATTATATATGTGGTGCATTAGATACAAAATACTAAATGCTCATTAAATACTTGTGTTAAGTCATCTTTATTTCCCTAGCTAGGCAGCACTATTGACACTTTGGGCTGGATAATTCTTTGCTGTGGGAGGCTCTCCTGTACACTGTTGGATGTTTAGTAGCATCTCTGGTCTCTGTCCACTAGATGCCAGCAGCATATACAGTTCTGACAAGCAAAACTGTCGCCAGACACTACCAAATGTCACCTGTGTGCAAAATCACCCTGGTTGAGAACCACTGCTCTTGATACTGGGTGATGTTGGATGCTCAGCATGATCCTGCTCTGTGCTGGAACTGTCACCTCGGGATACAATGGAGACTGAGCTACAACTTCCCTAATGAGCTCTGGAGGCTGCGATGGGGTCTTCTGCTGGACTGGAGAAGGTTCAGCCTCTTTAGTGACCTGTGGATTTATGGGAAGTGCCAGAGCCAGAGATTTAACAGTGACATTGTACAAGTGTGACTGCTGAGCTTCATTTACCCCATGATGTGCTTCTAGTCGAACTACAACCTCCTTAAGTGTCTCCAAAGGCCGGGCAAGGGCCTCTTGAGGACTTGAAGTTTCTAGTTCCTCAGGGGCCTCTGAAGGCTGAGATGGAGCCTCCTGCAGAAGTGGAGGTGGTTCTACCTCTTCAGCGGGCTCTGCATGCTGAGCCTGGGCCTCTGCCTGGGGTGAAAAAGATTCAACGTCCTCAGGGGTCTGTGGATGCTGAGCAGGGGCCTCTTGATGAGGTAAAGATTCAGCCTCCTCAGTGAGCTCTGGATGACGAGTTTGGGCCTCCTGCTGGGATGCAGAAATATCTCATCCTCATCAGAAGACTCCCTGTCGTGTAGCTTTTGTTTTCCTTGCGTGTGGCGCTGAGAGGCCTATACATATCCCTAAGCCAAAGTGGCCGCCTTCTCCCGAAAAAGCCCTCCTAGAACACAGAAAGGGAAATATTAATTCTGCATCCCCCCTGCTTTCTCTGGCCACAGTACTTTATCCTCCTCACATCTACCTGACTCTCACTTTCCCCTGAGCTTCTCTTACGCAGCAGAAATCAAAAAAAAGCCCCTTGGAGGAAAACACACACAGTTAGTGTTACATGTCACTTTTCATCTCTCTCACAATGTGCTATCTCTGCTTTCATTAGGACTAAATGGGGACCTCAGTCCATAATCACAATGAGCAAAACCACCACAGACCCGGGATCATGAAAATCATTGCATGCATGCTGGCCTTCCAGAAGTTCTCTGTGTCTGTCCAAAATGGACCCCAAGTGTCTCTGGAGAGACATTTCTATGTGGCTTAGCATGGAGCATAGGCAGGATTTTCAGCCCCGTTCACCTTTCTTTGCCCTTGGCCAACTGCCCTCGTGCAGTGAAAACACTGCACAACGGCACTGGGCAGAAACTTGTTACTCCCTTAGACGCGCTTCACACCAGTCCGCTTCGGACTTAGTCGCACATGCAGCATTTGCTGGGGGTGTGGGTGTGGGGAGAAGGCGATTTTATTTTCCTGGCTGCTCTATCCTATAAGTTGAATCACACCAAGTAAACACCTGAACCCAACGAGCAAAGTCATCTATAGCTCTCTGACTTTCACTCTGCAGGCTGTCACTCAGGTGTCAGTGAATTGTGGAATCCGTTTAAAGGCCACGACCAGCAGGGAAGCACAAAATACTCTTTTCGAATACAAATAGAAGAGAAAAAAATCACAGTGCACAATAAGTTTGTTTCAGAAACTACTTATGTCCATATAGTATGTGTCTACTCGACTGTGACATAAAACGTAGCTCACAGCCCAAGCACAGTGTGTGATCAGTGGAGAAGTCCTCAGTGGAAAGGGACCATCTTCTTCTTGGTAATCACTAGCAGTATGACCATGGGGCAAGATAGTTTCCCTTTCTCTTTCTCCAGTTCCTTATTACAAAAGGAAGAGACAAACTAGTGTCTAAAGTTTCTCCCGGTTAAAATTCTATGAGGTTTGGATAAAGGGAAGAGAGAGTAGGGGCCTGAAAAACAGTAGGATGAGAAGGGAAGTTTTCTTGCCACTTTCCAGGAGGGACTCATATGTTCTACCTTTCGTCAGCTTTGAGTGAGGCCAGCCCCTAAATCCCCAACCATGTGGCCCTCCCTACCCCAGAGCCTCCTAGAAGGCCTCTGGCCTGGCCTGATGCCTGGGAGCCAGGCATCAGCCCAGCAGGAACAGGTACAACCAAAACCTCTCCCCGTCCACCCTCTTTCCTTAAAGGACTAGTGAGAGCAGATGAATGTGTGCCAGTCCTGTTCTAACTCAGCTTGGGCTGGGGAGCTAATTCTGCTGATAAATAAACTAGGGTAAACCATTAGGGTAATTAAACGTTCTTCCTGCCTTTGGTGAGGAAACTGAAATAGATGAGCTCTAAGTTCTCCTCTAGTTATAAAATTCTGCTTTCAAAGACCAATATTTACCTTCTGCATCTTTTTCTATCTTCCTCTTTTGCAATTCTATGAGAAGAAATCTGTTTTGAAAGAAAACAGGATCATGATTATCCATTACAACTATTTCCAAATCCTTATTCATTCCTTTTTACTTTAAATCTGATCTATCCAGTAAGATGTTAACTCTTTCAAGGAAAGGAATTCTACCCTGTTTAAGAATCCTTTGACTCTTCCACAGTACCTAACTTAGGGTCTTGCATGCAGCTGGCGATATATTTTATTGACTGTTTTAGATAACGTTCAACAGATAATTCCTAATAAAAACTCTTAGAAGTAGGAAAAGAAAATAAAAGTATCTGGCAGAAACCTAAGCATTGTTTTAAAGTCAAGAACAAGAGTAGGATGCCCAATCATTACTGCTACTATTGAGCATTGTGGAGGAGGTCTTAATCAGTACGATAAGAAAAACGAAGTATTGGAAAGAAGAGACAAACATATCTGCATATGAAACAAGGGACCCAAAAAGACCAAAAGAATCAACTGAAATTTTACTGGAAGTAACATGAGTAAGATGGCTCCATACAAAATCAAGAGATCAACATATTAGCCTCAATAGCTTTCCCATATAACACAACTAACTAACTAAAAAACAGAAGAAACATCCCATTTACTATATCAATAAAAATGCATAAAGCACCTAGGAATAAATTTAGCCACAAATTTGTAAGACCTATGTGATGAAAATATTAAACCTTTTTTGAAGCACATTAAGAAGTACTTACATGGCATGAGATACCATCCTCCTAGAATGTTGTAAAGAGGTCAATTCTCTTCAAATGAAACTAAAAATTCAATGCAATCCATTTTATAACCAAAATAATTTTTAAATAAACCTGGCCAGCTGACATTTGGTAGAGAATATATGTGAGAATAGTTATGAGATGTATGCCAAAGAAGGTCAAAGAGTAGGACCTTGCCCTACCAGAAATAAAATATGTTATAGAGCAACTGGAATTAAGCAGTGTGATATCAGTACTGGTACAGGACAAGATAACTGGATCACAGAACAGCATCCAGATGAAGATAGCATAGTAGACCAGGGAAGAAAGAATAAACCATTCAGTGAAAGATTTGAAAAGAATCAGATCTTCATGTAGGGGGAAAAAGTTAGATCCCCTACCTCAACCACACGAACAAACAAATACAACAAATTCTGGACAGATTATAAAAGTACTTGAAGAAAATCTTAGAGGTGATTTTTACGTCACGAGGTGACAAAGGCCTGGCTAACAAAACCCACCCCACATGAGCCATGAGGAGACGACAGGCAGATATGGTGGCAGACTGTCAACACACCTCCTACTCTTCACAGCCCTCGCCCCCTTTTCCCCTGGACTGTTTGTCTTCTTCTTGTTGACTTACAAAACTCTTGGGAGTTCCCTGGTGGTCCACTGGTTAGGGCGTGGCTCTTTCACTGCTGTGGCCCGAGGTTCAATCCCTTGTCAAGGGACTAAGATCCTGCAAGCTGCACAGCATGGCCAAACCCCACCACTTCGAAACAAACAAACAAAAACTCTTTATGGTAAAGAAATACTGGCTTTCATTGAATTTCAGTGTTTCGAATATTTCCAGTGTTTTTGTCTCTAAGGAGACAAGACAAAAGAGTGGAGGAGGGAGCACCAGCTTTGCAGTCGGGTGAAACTGCCTTCTGCTTTCGGTTTGGCCGCTGGGGCCTTACACTGATCTCCTTCATCTATGAGGGAGGGATAGTAATATCATCCTCACAGGACTGTGGGCTTTAAATCAGACAATATATGGAAAACTCTTCATCTTACGCTCGGCATGAATCAGTGCTAAGCTGGTGTCACAGACAAGATGGTGGAATATATCAAAGGCTCTGCTTGTGGCATCAGGCTCTGAAGGCTCTTTCCCACCAGAAGATTATAGAAATATTGCTTTTATTTTCTTCTAATACCTTTATGTGGTCTTTTTTCACATTTATGGATATATGTTTATTTAACATGAAACATGGGGATCTGCTATTTACCCCCCAAATAGTTAGGCAGCTATTCTATCACCATTTATTCATTTTCTTCCCCTGATTGCAATATTAAAATATGACATTTCAAAAGTCTTAAGAACACAGGGGTCTATTGCTGGACTCTATCCTACTTCAAATAAATATTCGGTTGCATTATTCCTCACTGTGGAATTGACATAACGCCTCACCTCTCTTCCGTTGAACACCATTATTGTCTACCATAGGAAGAACACTGCATGGCCCCTGTCCTCCAAAAGCTTATCGTATAAGTGGGGAGAGGAAATAAAGGTTAGGACTCCTCGCTTTCACTGCCGAGGGTACAGGTCCAATCCCTGCTTGGGGAACTAAGATCACACAGGCCCAAACAAAACAAAACAAAACAAATGCAAGAAGTTAAAAACAATAAAAAGGGGACTTTACAGAAATTCTAAAAATGCCAAAGGCCATATGCCACCTGAGATGTAGAGGGTACAGTCTGGGCAACGGCCAATGACTAGCAAGCTAGTCCCCAGCCTCCTAGGCTCAGAAATCATACTCTTCCTCACCAAGCGAGAACTCACGTCTTCCTGTTGTAGCAGTCTCACTTTATCAATATCACAGGATTGATCAAACATCAGAATGCCAAATTATTACTTGACAATGAGAAATACATCTGTTCTACACACGGGGCATCTGTGTCTACACAGTCAGAGAATTACCTTCTGTGGGGACAGGCCTCCGTGGCACACTGAAGCACAATCACAGAATCGAAGGCTACTTGGTGAGATCAGAATTAGAAAAGGAATCAGCTGAATCCAGAACTTAATGGGAAGGCCTGAGGTAACTGGATCCATCCATCTCCTCAACAGGCAGCCTGGCTAGTGGGCCTGACTCCTCAGTTATGCTGCCTAAGGTGCCATCTCTACTCTTGGGCAATGTGAGGATGGGCACTGCCCATGTTGGTCTCTCCTCACCTTTTCTATGCTTTCACTAGTGACCAACCCTCCTGCAGATAGACACATTTCTCTTTAGAAGTTAGTACATCATGTCAGGTTTGATTCAAGTGTGATAGGCCAGGAAGCCATTGGTCCTTACACATCTCTGCTCAGCTCCATGATGTGCTAACCTTGGTGGTTCTCTCTTGGGGGGCTGCCTTTCAAAAAACTGCTTACCACTTTTGTGAGTTCTGAGGGGAGGGGGGACTACTTTGCTATGGCCCCTAAGAAATGGTGACAAACCTCACAGGACTAGGATCAGGAGGGCTGGAGTATTCAGGGAAGGCTTTACAGAGAAAGATATCTGAACTTGAGTTGGCTTTTCAGAGATTCATAGGAGTTCCACAGGCAAAGCAAAATAAAGGAATTTTCGATGGACAAAGGCACAGACAAAAGTAGGAATGGCTATGGTGTAACTAGCGTATAGTGAGGAGCTGCTTTGGCTGGAATGGAGGGCTGCCATCACAGGAGAAAAGATAACTAAAGTAATGTGGAGTGGTAGGGTAGAATCAAGACTGTCAGCCTATTAAATCAATCTTTTAATGTTAGCAACTGCCTGCTGGGAAAAGTAATCAACCACTATGTAACTGAACAAAAGGTAAACAGGCTAGCTCCAGGAATAGGCTACTATAAATATTTGAGGGTAGCCTGCTGCAAGAGTTTACTTGCAGTGTTTTAATGGAACCTATCTACACAATTCCTAATACACCGGAGAAGAAAGCTGCTAAGTAAACCTGAGGAATTGACGAGATCACACTTTTGTCTTTTAGGCATGCCCTTTTAGCCCTCCCAGGGTGACTGATAGCTCCTTGAGTATGGAGATCCTATATCTCTCATCACTTCAGCCAAGAAGGAAAGAAATCAACAGTAGAATGAGAGTGACTGGTGAGTACATCAAATCAGCATACTTTGTTGGGTTGAAGAAAATTTACTATCATGTCAACTCTGGCCTTCTTATAAACTTCACGTGTCAAAACAGTCCAATAGCTTGTTATCAGGGATCCAATTCCATAGGGATCTCCTGGGAGTGAAGTTCCTTTTAAAAACCCTGTGGGGACTTCCCTGGTGGTGCAATGGTTAAGGATCCGCCTGCCAGCACAGGGCACACAGGTTCGATCCCTGGTCTGGGGAGGTCCCACATGCTGCGGAGCAACTAAGTCATTGTGCCACAACTCCTGAGCCCGTGCATCTACAGCCCGTACTCCACAACGAGAGACGCCACCTCAGTAAGAAGCCCACGCACCGCAATGAAGACCCAACGCAGCCAAAAAAAAAAAAAAAAAAAAAAAAACCACAAAAAAAAACATCCTGGGAATATACTTTTCATTAAAAGAACAAAGTGTATGTCAGTCCTCATGGCTAAAGGGAAGAATCAAGTAGTAGCAGGAGGAAAGGTGGATTTGATTCTCAGTTTCTGGGTTCTGAATCTGAATTAATTATTGTCCTTACCTCAATGAGACAGAGAATTCTAACACAAATCGTCACTACTACAGGTACAGATACTGCCAAGATGAGTTTGTTGTTATAGTCATAACCTGGAACTTGTTTTGTGAGCTAAAAAAATATATAACAATTTTTAAAAACAAGGAGATAGAAGGGATGAAAACTTACGATTCTTAATCCTATTCTAAACGATAGCTAACTCTTCTTAAACTACTATGAAACCCAATCCTTCCAGGCGAGTAGCTTCTATAAGAACAAGTCAAATTGAATGTTATTAGTCTTATCATTAGCATTTTCTTCTACAATTTATCTACAATTTATTTATCTTGTGTTATGTCCTTTTCGCGTCTACCCTAGGAATAGTGACACACTCTCTCAATGAGCAAAGTTGGAGATCACTGTCTTAGCCCGTTTCATGGCTGAAGATAAGATACTGACTAGGAGCCCGTGGTATTCCCGCTTGGGCACGTTAATGGCATGTCCTAAACTGAGTAAAAGTCCAAGTCCCATGTGTCAGGGGTTATCCTCACCTCACTTGACTCCTGCTCTTTCTGCTCACTCTGGGCTTCTGTGCTCTCACTGATATAGTTGTCAGCTTTCCACTGGTCCATATCCCATTCCGCTTTGGACACATTTACTTCTTGCTGCTTGCTGAGGAGCTTCATCAGGAGGCCTGTTCTAGAGATGGGGTTGGCACAGGCCAGCTGCATGTGGGTGTCCGAGCAGTCTATTTTCAAAGTCTGGATAACATGAGAAATGAGCCTTTGCACGTCAGTGTTGGGGATGAGGGACCAGAGCTGCTGGTTTAGCTGAGTTTCAACTTGATCACCCGGGGATGCGAGCCCTGGGAAAGTGAAGCCTGTGGGCTTAGAGGATAATTCAGTGACCATGTTGTGGTGCTCCCATTGTGTTTTGTTGCTGTGTTGAACAGCTGGCATACTGTTGTCTGCAGCAACAGTAGAATGTGCAGTGGAGACGTTCCTATGGCTAGTGTTTCCAGGGCCGGTTCCTCCTGGCAGAGTAGCGTTTCCTGTAGAAATAATTGCTTCAGAAACATTTTGTGCAGTATTGTTTTCTGAAGTAGTGTTTTCTGCAGAAGGGTCTGAAAGAGAAAATAATTCTGGAAAAGGATTTTCCTGAGAAGTCACTTCTCCTGAAGACGAAACAGCCTCTCGTGGAGGGGAATTTATGAGACTCCTCACGACAGAGAACGGAGGGCTTGCAAGCATCATTCTATCAAGTGAACTTTTCTTTCTGAACTTTCGACTACCTTTTTTTTTTTTTTTTTTTTTTTTTTTTTTTGCGGTACACAGGCCTCTCACCGTTGTGGCCTCTCCCGTTGCGGAGCACAGGCTCCAGACGCGCAGGCTCAGCGGCCATGGCTCATGGGCCCAGCCGCTCCACGGCATGTGGGATCTTCCCGGACCAGGACACGAACCCGTGTCTCCTGCATCGGCAGGCAGACTCCCAACCACTGTGCCACCAGGGAAGCCCCTCGACTCCTTTTAACTTTGGGTTTTCTGTGGACCCGATGAGACCTAATTTTATGGAAGATGTATTTTTTTTCCAGAATGTGAGATTAATTCGAAGTCCTTAATATTTCTAACTCTTGCCTTTGCATCTTCGAAAACATGAATAGCGTTGGATAAGTCTTTTGATTGGCTTTTAACCTCAGATGGGGATTTTGGCGGGATGGAGGCACAAGGCCTGCCCTTGAAGTACGGTTTCAGGGAAGAGGAGCCTGCGGCCTTGTGTTCCTTTAGGAATGAAGACTCTGCATTGGAGGACTTTCCCACCAGCTTCCTGGGCCTCTGCACCACGAGAAGCTGTTTCAGCTTTCTTGGGGATGGCCTCCTGAGCTTTCATTCTTTGGCAGTGCTCGCCACAGATGGCTGGGCATTCTGTTCCCTCCTGACGCTCTCATCTCCCACTGCTTTGAGGTGCATTTTCTGTATGCCCCTTGAGGACCTTGTTCACTCTCAGCAGCTTTTCCTCTGTACTCTCAATCTTTGCTAGGCTGTCTTTCTGTGGTTGGGCAGTTTCTAATTTCTTTTGAAAGATGTAGCGTGTAAACATGGCACTTAAAAGGTTGGAACGCGTATGCGTGGCAGGTTTTTCTTCCTTTTTAACCTCATCAATTTTTTCTTGAGTTTCTGCATCTAACAAATTTTCCACAAAATGGAGTTCCCTCAATTTGTTTTTATTAGTTGAATTGTTGGGTACAGGTTTAACAGAAAGGCTCCTTGTATTGTTTTTCAAAAGGCCCAGCGGCATATGTCCATCTTGTTTATTTGAAAAAAGAAGTTGAATGAATGGTAATAATGTTGATTCCACATCTCCTAGATTTCCCTCTGAGATATAAGGCAGTATGTAATTTAGTGTACTGATAATATCACTTTTATTATGAAAGTCCAGCTGCTCATTCATGAAGCCTGACAAGCTGACAGCACTGTTATGTGAGGACATCCTCTCTGACTCAATAGTCAGCTCGGTGCTGTTGTTCTTCTGCTGGGCTAGTAACAACTTCATCAACGATCCTCCTGCATTCTCTATAGATGTTTCTTCATCTGTCAAAAGAGAAGGGACTGTTTTTCATCACTGAAGACTGATGGGACAGCCTTTTGTCAGTCCACAGCCAAAGAAATGAGGAATCAGTCAAAGTTTGAGTGCTACTTAGGAGAAAAAGAAACCCACACTTAAGCCTATGACTGGCAACAACAAAATGTGAAAAAGGTCTCTCTTGAAAAAGGGGCTATCTACTCAGAAAATTCTGTAGCGTGAAACATAGGAACTATATTCAGGATTACTCCACTGGTGCCCAGGGGCCAGTACTCAAGAAAAGCCAAGGCTGGAAGACAAATATTCCCCTAATCAGCTGGACTCTCTGCAGACCTACTGTGACTCCTCACATTCATATACCCCATCCTGTCCTGCCTCAAAGGCACAGGAGTGTGAGGCTTCCTCTCTCCACCTCTTCAGTGTGCTTGTGTTCTTGCTGCTATCACAGATCTCCACGACAACAACCGCCGCTAACAGGTCGTCATCTGGACATGTCCTACTCCAACTACCCACTGAGTCCTTTGTTTAGTCCCTGCTTCTATATATCCCAGTCCCCATAACAGAAGGCTCTATACAGAAAAAAACACTATGTCCGCCCTGGCTCTTTGCTAAAATTTGGGCAGGGATCTCGGGTATAAGTTAAGAGATTTGCCAGATTGTATGCCCATGTGGAATGTTCAACAAATCAATGGAATAATACTTGAGGCCCTAAAATGTAGACGGGAAAAAGCAACTTCTGTCAGATGGCTACTTTGCTTTCAATTCATTTTACTTCTAATATTTCCAGCTCTACTTGGGGAACCATCCAAATCTTCTGACTGTGTGAAGGTAATGTGTACCATTGTGTAGCTGGGCTTGTCTTCCAAAAGGATTGAAAGTATTTTTGGTGAGGGTCAAAGGAGGAGGGAAGGGTCATGAGAAAGGAGGAGCAGAGGCTAGCTGAGAGCCCCAAACTGGGGACAGGAGATCGGGGCACTAGGTTCATAGCACTTAACACCTCTGATCTTGTTTTTCCTCACCGGTAAAAGGAGAGTAAAAATGCCTTTTCTGCCCACTTCTGGGGGAGAAGGGAGTAATATAATTAGTAAAAAAAAATGTTTGGGGGAGTTCCCAGGTGGTCTAGTGGTTAGGACCCGGCACTTTCCCTGCTGTGGCCCGGGTTCAATCCCTCGTGGGAGAACTACGATCCCACCAGCTTTGTGGCCAAAGGAAAAAAAAAAAAAAAAACTGTGTTGAAAAATCAGCCATTTTGTCTTTATATAAGTGGCAAAGTGTTATTATTTATGATGTGCTCTAGATCACTGAAAGAGACCTGTATTCAAGCTACCTGGGCATGAAAGCACATTTTGGAAGTCATCAAGTTAGTGCCCATAAATCTAATATATAGAAAAATAGTTGAAAGCCCCTGAGTGTTTTGTGGATAGAAAAACTTGCGATTCAGAGCAAGTTCAGAGCTGGACAGTCAAAGAAATAACTAGCTCTCCCATGCATTAGAAGGGCTTGGTAGCAGCTTCTGCTTATGGAACCAGAAACTCTCAGGCTCCAGATAGGACCTAAAACAGCATCACTTGTACTCTTCATAAAATTGCAGAAACAAACAAAATAAACAAAACTATATTTACACCTGTCTTATAAGACAAAGGGTACTTGAGACCTAATGTATATAAAATCAGTTTACAAACTGTGATGTACTATGTGAATAAGTTCTCATTTGCACAGAGGGCAGCATAGGATATGTGGCCATTAATGTGAATTCCCTTCCCCCTTCCATTCCTTTCTCTGGTTCCTTTACATATGCAGATCAGTTACATTATGAAGCTAATAATGTAACTGAGCTATTCTTAGCTTAATAATGTAACCAAGAATCTGATTTTTAGCAAGGGGGTAATTCTTAGAAATTTAGGGAGCTGGAACTCTGAATGAATGTATTAAAATAATGTAATTACATCATTAGTTTTAAAATGTATCATCCTTGATTAAAAATAAAAAATTAAGTTAAAAATTAAAAATGTATTATCCCGCAATTGAGACTCACCACAACGTGTGACGTCCCTCAGGCGTTCACTGTCACAACGCAGCTTGACTGTCTCACAGACAACCTCAATAGTATTTTTAAATTGGCAGAGGCAGCAGGCCCTCCGGCTGGGTAAGATCCTATAAATGGAAACACAGGTCATTAAATTCGTGGTAAAAGAGTTACCTGAGTAGGTAGAAGAGGTAGGCCAAGGCCACCACAGACCAGTGCAAAAAGGAGTTCTTGGGGCATATGGACTATAGAACTGGATAGGGGCCGGTTGGCCAATTGCTGCCCTTGACTGTTGGAAATAAATATCGAGGAGGAGAGAGGTGCCCAACAGAAGGATTAGGATGGCAGTAGGTATGATATGCCTAGAAAAAAGGGAATAGGGATTAGAATTGGGTGACATTGAACTGCAGTTTAATTCAGAAGTATCTCCTTCCAACCCGAAAGCCTCACTTTGGGTTGAGAGTACACCCGAAGAAGGCAGACTTCTAAGAAGAGTATGAATAAGACCGCACATTCTGGAGTCACTTTCTCAGTTCCTATTTGTGAGGAGTAATATATTAGAAATTATTCTAGTAATAAAAAAGCATCATGTGGCTAAACAATAACAGAGATCGCATTGACCAAATCTGGACAAAAGGAACATTCCAAAGAATAACATTATCATTATAATAAGGTATAACACAGTTAATTGAAAAAAAAGCACATGAGTTCATAATGATACTCCAAATGAAAAGTGGGGGAGCTCTTCTTTATAGAATAATGTCAGCTAATAAATGCAAAAGGAAGGATAGAATTAGGAAAGTGTTATTTTGCAACTATCAATGTAATAACCGATTCAGACAAGGATTATCATTGATGCACAGTTGGGTGAAGAGTTGTTTGAAAGTAGGATCTTCACTGATCCCAAGGATCACCCCACATATTATTTATCAATTACCAAGGGGAAAAATAACTTTACAATGGAGAGATATGGAATAGACCACCTTAATCAAGTGATCAAACTTAGCACTGGGCCACCTCAAGGGATGAAGTATGAAGAATACATCACCTATATAGTATTCTTCCCCAAAATGTTTACTTTGAATCTAATGAGGAAACAGACAAATACAGATTGTGGGGCAATTTACAAGACAACTGGCTTAGACTCTTCAAAAAAGCCAATGTCATAAAAGACCAAAAAAAGATAGTAGGGAAAAATTCTAGGTTAACCGAAACACAGACATGACATGCAATGCCTCATCTTTAATTGGATCCTGTATCAAAACAAAACAGACTTAAAGAATGTTATTGGCTTCTGGCCAAGATGAAGTACAAGGGCCAACTTAACCTCCCAGCTGAAACAAGGAAAAAATCAGATGGAACCTATGAAACAACAGTCTTCAAGAAACGGAACCTCAGGCAATACATTTCAGTGATTCCCGAGGAGATGGGAAATAAATGAAGTGATCCCTATAATTGCCCTTACTTCTCTGAGAGAGTATCCACGTCATGGTACAGGGAAGAGAAGTCCAGACAGAGACTAGTGGGCTCCCTGACAGACGAAATGGAGAGAAGAGTCTGGGAAAACCAAGGTAACTAGAGTTCACAAAGCAGAGTATCAGAGAGAAAAGAAGTGCACAGACAAAGAACTCTGGAGATATGCAGAGGGAGCTCTTGAGAATTCAACAAAGTATGGGTCAGTACATTTGTGTGAGGAATAACTTGATGCCAGGAAAAGAACCACATGAAAGGATTAATAAGAAGAACAACTGGATATCACACAGGGTTGTAGGAATAGTACCTGTTCCTACAAGTCAGACTGGAAAACCTCATGATACGCAGAAAGGACTTGTCTCAGTAGTTGCAAATGATGAGCTCCAGACTAAAGGCTACTTGGACTCCTACCCAACGAACCTTAAAAGCTAGACCTAAAAGAATAAAAGTGTTTTGAGTAACCTAATTTCACCCAAAACAAAGCCCAGGCATTTTACAGGAATAAAAATATACATAACACACAATAAACTAAAACTCACAATATCTGGGATCATATGAAAAATTGCATGCAAGCATGCAAAGAAGTAGGAAAATATGACCCATACTGAGGAGAAAAGGCAATCAATCAACAATAACCCATAATCGATACAGATGTTAGAATGGGCAGGAAAGAACTTTTAAAAAGTTATTATACATGAAGAAAAGTTATTATAACTGTATTTCATATGTTAAAACACCCAGACTAAACCCTGAAAATGTTAAGTACAGGCATGCAAAATGTAAAACAGACCTAAATTGAGCTTCTAGAGATTAAAAACAATGTCTAAATGAAAAAGATATTGCAGGAGGTTAAAGGCTAATTAGACACGGCAGAAGGTCAGTGAACATTAAGGCATAGCAACAGAAACTATCCAAAATGAAACAAAAGGAGTAACAAAACAACAACAAAATGAATAGAGCCTCAGTGACTTGTGCAACAACTTCAAGTGGCCTAATACATGTGTACTTAGAGTCCATGAAGGAGAGGAGAAATATAAAAATTTGAAGAAATCATAGCCAAAATTTTTCCAACTTGGTAAACACTATAAACCCACAAAGTCAAGAAGATCAATGAACTTTAAGCAGAAGAAACATGGACAGAACTACACCAAGGCACAGAAAATAATCGAATTGCTCTAAACCAGCAATAAAGAGAAGAATTTAAAAGGAGCCAGAGGAAAAAATTATACACTACGTACAGAGGAACAAAGATAACAATGACAGCAGAATTCTTGCTTGAAAAATCATAAACGAGAACTCAGTGGAATAACATCTTTAAAGTAGTGAATTGAATTCTATCAAGCTAGAATTTTATACCCACATCTGTCAAAACAAAAGCAAAATAAAGACTATCTCAGACATACAGAAGCTGAAAGAATTCATTGCTAGTAGACTTTCACAATAAGAAATGTTAAAAGAAGTATTTTTAAGCAGAAGGAAAATGACACCAGATTGGAATATGGATCTACATAAAAGATTAAGAATACTGGATACATACAACAATGAAAACCCAATTCAACCAAAAATAAATAAACAAATTAAGAAAAGAAGGGAAAAATCATATAATCACTGCAATGGATGCAGGAAAAGAATGAAAACATCTAACATACATTCCTGATTAAAGAAAAAAAAAACAGCCCTCAGTAGACTAGGAATGGAAGGAGACTTCCTCAACTTGATAAATGACTTCTACAAAAAACCTAACATCATACTTAATGGTGAAGGACAAAGTACTTTCTCACCAGGATCAGGAACAAGGCAAGGATATCTGCTCTCATTGCTTCTATTTGACCTTGCACTGAAGGTTCTAGCCAGTGCAATAGGGCAACAAAAAGAAAAGAGATATTCAGAATGCAAAGGAAGAAGTAAAACTATCTTTATTTGCAGATAACATGATTATGTAGAAAACCTGATAGAAGCTACGAAAATGCTACTGGAACTAATAAATGAGTTTATCAAGTTTGCAGGGTACAAGATCCACATACAAAAAGATGAATTTGTCTCAACAAACAATCAGAGATCAAAGTTTTAAAATGCTACTTATAAAAGAATCAAACATATAAAATACTTAGAATAAGTCTGACAAAAGACTTGCACCCTGAAAACTGTAAAATATTGCCGGGGGAAATTAAGAAAGACCTAACTAAATGGAGAGATATAAAGTATCCATGGATCAGAAGATTCAATATTGTTGAGACATCAATTCTCCCCAAATCGATTTATACATCAAAACCCCAGTAGGCTTTTCTATAGACATTGACAAGCTAATTCTAAAATTCATATGGAAATAAAATTTAGAATCACTAAAACAACTTTGAGAAAGAACAAAGTTGAAGAACTAACAGTAACTGATTTCAAGGATTATGAAGCTACACCTTCAAGACATTGTGATAGTAGTGTAAAGAGAGACAAAAAGACCAAAGGAACAGAATACAAAGTTCTGAAGTAGAGAGAGGTGGAGAACTGACTGTCAGGTTCAAAGGCATTTCAGTGGAGAAATGATAGTCTTTTCAACAAATGATGCTGGAACAACTGAATATCCAGGTGCAAAAAGGAAAAAAAAAGGAACTTCCATCTAAACCATATACAGAAATGAACTCAAATTGGTTCAAAGATCTAAATGTAAAACATAAAACTATAAAACATCTAGAACAAAACAGGTGAAAAATTTTATGACCTTGAGTTCGGCAAGATTTCTTAGATACAACACCAAAAGCATAATGCATAAAAGAAAAAAAACAGATAAATTAGACACCATCGAAATTAAGAATTTCTGCCCTGCAAAAGACACTCCTGAGAGAACGAAAAGATGAGTCACAGAATGGGAGAAAATACCTAGCAACTTACCTATTGGATAAAGGACTAATTTCCAGAATATATAAAGAACTCTCAGAACTCCAGAAAAATATAAATAAAAGATTCAAAGATATACAGATGGAAAATAAGCATATGAAAAGATGTTTGACATGATTAATCATTAGGGATGCTACAGTGAGATACAACTACACACCTATTAAACTATCTAAAATTAAAAATACTGAGCATAGCAAATGTTGGCCACAACGTGAAGAAAATGCAGCTCGCATACACTGCTGGTAGAGATGTAAAATGATCAAACCACTATGGAAAATAGGTATTTTTAAAAAACTTAAACATACACTTACCAATGATGCAGCCATTCTACAGGCAGGCATTTACCCAGGAGAAATGGAAGTAAACATCCATACAAGACTTGTACACAAATAGTCATAGCAACTTTATCTGTAATAGACAAAGACTCAAACAACTCAAATGTCCATCAATGGTCAATACATAAATGGTGGTACATCCATATAAAGGAATGCTATTCAGCAATAAACAGAAATGAATTACTGATATATACAACAATATGGATGAAGATTAAAATAATTATGCTGAGTTAGAAGCCAGTTAGAAAAAAGTATACACTGTATGATTCCATTTATATAAAATTCTAGAAAATGCAAACAGAAAGCAGATCAATGGTTGCATGGCGATTGGGAAGTGCAAGGAACGATGGGAAGGATTACAAAGAGACATTAAGAAACTTTCTGAGGTGATGGACATTTTGATTTTCGTGATGTCTTCATGGTGTGTATGTATGTGAGTGTGTGAACACAGATTACTGCATGTCAATTGTACCTCAAAAAGCTGTTAAAAGAAATGATATTATATAAGAGAGACAATGGGGGAAATTTGAATAGCAACACTTTATTAGGTAATATTATTGTGTAAGAATTTAATGTCTTCAATATTGTGTATTAACAGTATTGTCGTTAAACAGGGAAATAATTTTTAATATCCAGAGAGGAGGGCATGTAGCTGACAAGAGAGGGATCGCAATTGTGGCTGATGCTGTGGGACGCTGAGGAAGATGAGGCTAGAGCAGTGACCAATGCGTGACGGCACGGTGAAGACAGTCATTTGTCAGGTGACCTGACAAAGACGGTTGGAACAGACTGCTAAATGCAGGGCCGTTTCCGCATACTAATCTCACGCAATCCCCTCAACTAGCCTTGTGGTAACAGAATGTTTCTATTAGCTTGCCATATGGGAGGGGGGATGGCACAGTTTAAGGTGCAGTACGTTGTGTAATAAACTGTCACAATAGGGTCCTACAGAAATAGTTTTTTAAACTGCAAAAAAATAAAACTTGACCCTTCCCTCACAACGTATATGAAAATTAACTCAAAATGAATCATAGACCTAAATGGAGCTATACAACGTCTGGAAGAATACGTAGGAGAAAATCTTTGTGATTTGGGGTTAGACAGTGGGGTCTCAGAGAAAGATTTCTTAGATTAAGACACAAAAAAGCAAAAACCATCTAAGAAAAATTGCTAAGGGACTTCCGTGGTGGTTAAGACTCCAAGTTCCCAATGCTGGGGGCCCGGGTTCGATCCCTGGTCAGGGAACTAGGTCCCACATGCATGCCTCAACTATGAGTTCGCATGCCAGATCTAAGAAGCCCATGAGCCGCAACTAAGGGGCCCATCTGCCGCAACTAAGACCCAGCACAACCAAATAAATAAATTAAATAAATATGAAAAATTAAGAAAAATTGCTAAATTAGAGTTCATCAAAAATTTAACACTTCTAGTTTTCAGAGACACTTTAATATAATGAAGATAAGTCACAATCTGGGAGAAGATATTTACTAAACACATACCTGAGAGCAAGGACTATTTCCATTGCTTTTTATATAAAGCACTGTTAAATCTCAATGCAAATATCCAATTAAAAAATGGATTTGAACAGACACTTCATTTAAAAGGATATTTGCACATGAATAGACACTCAACATCATCAGCTATTACAGAAATGCAAAATGTGGCAAAAACCACGAGATTCAACTACACACCTACTAGAAAGGCTAAATTTTTTTAAAAACAAATATAAGGATCAGGTGAAGAGGTAGAGCATCTGCAACTCTCATAGACTGCTTGTGGGAAAGCAACATGGCACAGGCACTTTAGAAAACAGTTCAGCAGTTTCTTAAAAAGTTCAATAGGCACTTAGCATATGATGAAGCAATCCCACCCTGAGGTATTTTACCCCAAAGAAATGAAAACATATGCTCACACAAGACATATGTTCACACACACATGTGAGTGTTTTCAGAGGCTTTGTTCATAATAGCCAAAAAACAAGAAGAAACTCAAATGTGCATCAAACGATGACTGCGTATCCACACAACTAGAATACTGCTCAGCGCTCAAAAGGAATGAGCTACTGACAGGTGCAACAAAACAGATGAATCTCCAAAGAGACTGGCTAAGTGAAAGAAGCCAAAAACAAAAAGCTACATACCACATGATTTCATTTATCAAATATTCTGGAAAAGGCAACATTATACGGACAAAAATCAGATTGGTGGTTGCCAGGGGCTGGTAGTGACAGGAGGATGGATTGACTACAGAGGGACATGGGGGGTCTCTTGGGAGTGCAGAAGTTTTCTTGACCTCAAATGTGGTGGTGGCTACAGAACTATACGTTTGTCAAAACACATCACACTGTATATTTAAAAAGAGTGAAGTTTGTTAAATGAAAATTATACATAAATAAACCTGACTTAAGAAGATAATCAAACAAACCTAAAAATACAATTGAGTGAAAATCAATGTAAGAAAAATCAACTTACAGTGTTTCCAATTCAAGGGTCATCATGAGGATGCTTTCAATTGCTGTAAGTGACACTTGTGCTGTTCCCATGTCTCTGAAGGAGAAGCCCAAACATGCATGATATAAAACCCAAAGACAAAATTTCTAAACTGAAAAAGATACGTAACATGGGATTACTTCCACTTTGGCTTCTTACTTGCCATAGATGATAATTCCAAAGAGCTCTTTTGGAAGAAATTTAAATTTGCATCATCAAATTAATGACCTTGGTGCTGAACAGTACAATCATTTTCTATTAGCCTCACTTCTCATTTTCAATTGCGTCTACCTCTTTTGATCACTCTTTTTTAAAAAAATAATGTACCCCTTATTCCTTTTTGCTTTCTTGGATAAATACTATTCCTATATGCATCTTCATGTTCCATACCTATATGTGTTCTTCAACACTGTTCTCATCCTCTGCTGGCTCTCTTACCCATATATATTCTTTCTTAATCCTTTTCTTTGCCAATAACTCTTATTTTCAATAACCCAGTTAAAATCTAAATTATGACTGTTTAGCCAAAGTACTCAATTTTTGACGAAAGTCAAAAGGAGCAGAAATTATCTCATGAGCCATGAAACTGTTACAATACTTACAAAGAGTTTAATGCTGGCACTTTAAAAAGACAAGAATCTTCCACTGTTGGCAAAGGATTACGATTGAGAATTCTGAAAAATGGAATGGAATTAAAAT
Organism: Mesoplodon mirus; assembly: GCF_964341445.2. Taxonomy (NCBI): domain Eukaryota; kingdom Metazoa; phylum Chordata; class Mammalia; order Artiodactyla; family Ziphiidae; genus Mesoplodon; species Mesoplodon mirus. Next base: position 24,549 of record NW_028294705.1, read on the forward strand.
TATCTGCATTTTCAATTACTTCCATGAAAGTTTATAGTCATTTTTTTTGCGTATGGAACTTGAAGGTTAAAAAAAATCATTTTCTGTCTTTACCTATAAATCTCCCTTAGAATCTGTAAAACACTCTTTCACTGGGAACTACCCAGGTCTCTAGATGATAAAGTGGAGAAGAGAAACAAACAAACAAACAATAAAATAGAAAAAAAGTGGCTAGCAAAGAAAAAATATGCCAAAGTACTTTTCACGTTAAAAACCCTCGAAGTGACTATGCTGGTAGGAAGCCCTTGCTCTGTAAAAAAGTACTGTTTCTAGTGTCCTCCATAATTCAAGGTGTTTTTCTTTCATCTCTACAAAGTTTGAAAAATTTCATGATTTAAACTACCCAGCTAAAGACAAAAATAAGGCTAATTCCTTGGTTCTGGAGCCAAAGAAGAGAGAAATCCAAGAGGAACTGGTGAAAGCCATACTCCCATCACATAGTCCCGTGTGTATCCTGGTGCCATAGCCTTTGTTACTGTGTATGTAATCAACTGTTTACTTGTCACTCTCCTAGATTGTCAGCAACTTGAGAGCAGGGACCACACTTTATTGTCATTATTATTCCTGTGCCTGACATAGTGCCTAATAGTTACTAGGCATTTAATAAATGTTTGCTGAATAAATAAATAACATTTTGTTTATATATCAATAAAATAAACAAATTAATTTTGGGGAACAAAATTTTATTCCAAAATGTTGGAATAGATTTTCTTCATAGTTCTTTCTTTCTTTCTTTTTTTCCCCCTTAGTTCTTTAAAACAAATAAGGGGGAAAAAAAAACAGAAAAGAAGCAGGAAGAAAGAAGAGAATATCTGACTTTAGGTTAACTCTACTCAAGAATTATTAGTGTACTTTTACAGAATATTATAAAGATAATTATCAAAACTAATATCTTTTGGGTTGCCATGCATATGTGATCAGCATTTAACATTTCATCCTCACAGTAACCTTATGTGATATATATATTACACAATTGTACAAATGAGGAAACTGAGGCACAGAGAAGTTACATAACTTGTCTTAAGTCATCAAGCTCGTAAGAAGCAGAGCTGGAGTTGGTACTCAGTTCTGACTCTAAAGCCTGTGTTTAACCTGAATGAAAAAAAAGGGTTTTTTTCTTTTTGAAACATCTGTTACTTTAACCTTAATTTTGACAGCACTAAATATAGAAATACCTTTTCAAACTTCATCTACCCATCTGGGAAAGCCTCTATGAGAACTATATTTTCTCTTTTTATTTATTTATTTATTTCTCTTTTTATTTATTTTTTCCTTAATCATCTCTCGTGATAAATATTTAATTAGCCTATGGCCATTGAGACTTTATAGATTTTTTTTTAAAAAATTGCAGGAAAATCAGTAAAAATGATGGAGGAAGGACATCTGAAAATTCATCCCCGCATGGAAGCAACAATAACAACAACAACAAAACTGGCAAAAATGGTCAGAATCAACGTCTTCTGAACTCTGGGAATTTAACCAACACGCTGGCAGCAAATGGGGGAGCAAGTTATTCAAGGAAAACAAATTAATTTCTGTAAGAACAACGAGATCTGTGTTGCTTGAACTTGCCCTCGACCTTTGGTCTCCATGCCAGTGGTAGCCTTGAAAAACAGCCCACATCCCTGGTACCAGAACGAGCAGCATGGACTGGGAGGTCCTTCAAAGCCTCATCCCCAAAGAACTGTCATTGTTGTACATGTCTGGTGGTCCCCTGGAAGACCTCACTTGAAAGGCTTGCCTTTGACCTGACTGAGGGCTGTCTAGTGAGAAAAGCCTCTGCTCAGGTGGCATTTCTGGAAAACATTTTCAAGCAAATATTTTAACATGGCGGTGGCATGAGGCAATGGATAACAGTTTGGGGCAAAAAACAACCCAACCGCAAAGCTTTAAAAGAAAAGCTGAGGAATGAGATGTCCACAGACACTTTGCAATATTCCAATGTATTCCTGGGAAACTGGAAGACCACAAGACATATTCCTGGGCATCTAGGAGAATAACTGTTAGCATTAATAAATGACTTCAGCAAGGTTGTAGGATATAAGATCAACATTATTTCTCCACACCAGCAATGAGTAATCGAAAAATGGAATTTAGAAAACAATTCCATGTGGAACAGCATCAAAACAAATATAATACTTAGGGGAAAATTTTACCAAGTAAGTGCAAGATTCACACTGAAAAGTACAAAACTGTTGAAAGAAATTGAAGAAGATCTAAATAAGTATAAAGACATGCTGGATTCATGGACTGGAAGATAATCTTATTAAAGTTTCACTACTTCCCAAATCGACCTATGGTTCCATTGCAATTCCTATCAAAATCCCAGCTGACTTCTTTCCAGAAATTGCCAAGCTGTTTCTAAAATTCCTATGGCAATTCAAGGAAACAGAATAACCAAAACAATGTCGGTAAAGAACGAAGTGGGAGGACTCACACATCCTGGTTTCAAAACTCAGTTCAAAGCTACTGCAATCACAGTGTGGTACTGGAATAAGAACAGACATGTAAATCAATGGAACAGAATTGACAATATAGAAATAAACCCTCATATTTATGGTCTATTGATTTTCAACAAGGGTGCCAAAACAATTCAATGTGGAAAGAACAGTCTTTTCAAATGATGCTGGGACAACTGTACATCCACACACAAAATAATGAAGCTTCACACCATATATGAAAATTAACTCCAAATGGATCAAATATCCAAATGTCAGCACTAAGGCTATAAAACTCTTAGAAGAAAACACAGGAGTAAATCTTTATGACCTTGCTTTAGACAACAGTTTCTTAGATATGATACCAGAAGCACAAACAACCAAAGGAAAAATAGATGAATTGGATTTTATAAAAACTAAAAAGTTTGTGCTTCAAAGGACACTTTCAAGAAAGTGAATAAACCTATGGAATGGGAGAAAATACTACAGGTGGGAAGAATAAGATGCAGTGGGGAGAAGAAAAGTATAGTAGTTGCTAGGTGTGACAATCTCAAAATTTTGAACTATTACAAATAAAACAGCCACCCTGAATCACCCCAAAGGGCAGACCCAAGTTATTTTTGCTTTTAGTGTTTATGCCTTTCTAAATCTGAGAAGCTGCCAGGATTCTAGTACATAGCAAAAAGTGAGGACAACACCCTCAAGTGTGTAAGCTTTTGTGTGTACATAGCTATGTAAAGGAAACCAATGCTAGCTGACTGGGGGAGCATTAGGGCGGCTCTGTGACCGCAGCTCAATTTGCCTTCATAGTGTGGCCACACCTCCCGCACTGATATTCTCAACAATGGGGTAAATAATTCAATAGGGATAAGGCTTTGATTTTCCTCTTATTCTCTCTTCGTGCTTATGTTCTTGGTACAATATTGATGTACCACGGACAAGCCAGCATGTGAATGTGCTCTGTCTGGTTAAGTTATATAGCCTTTCTACATTGTAGAGTCCTTCAGTTTCTAAAATCATGGAGCTTGTATTGTTAGATCCAATGAAGTGACTAAAAGAATTTTTAAAAATAAGCCATCAGTCTGGACGTGCATAGGTGAATGAAGGAGAAACACTTTACAGTCAGAGAAAAAAGCATACTTAACATTTAGGATTATCAACCACTGCCGGTTTTCCATAGTATATTTCATTCCTGATTTTATCTGAAAGAGATATGATTACTACCACCATTCAAAAAGTGGTACTTTATAATTTAATAAGCTCTTGGCTCATCTTTGAGGTAGATTTCGGATTTAAAATAGACTACCACGCTGCTAACTACTTCACCTGATATTTCTCAATAACATAGAGGCTTCATTCAAGAAACCTCTTGACTTATAATTACCTGACACCCGGTGATGAATCAAGGTTTTGTGGGGCCTGAACCTCATCTACTTTGGGAAATCCTATCTAATAAAAATATGCAAAGTTATAAATAGAAACATCGCTAGGACCCCTCTCAAGACTTTGGAAGGGACCTATGCAAGTGAGGAGCCCTGAAGCCTAAGGTTCATTGAATTCATGATAAGTCCACCTCAGCTGAGGCCCTTTTCCAAACTTATTTAATGCAGGCAACTTATAAACACCCCAGTAATATGTCATTATAGGTAGTAAAATGATTTAACTCGAGGGTGGCATCTTCCCTTGGTGGCTTGCCTTTGGTAAGAGATGCAATAAAGTTTGTATCTCACCATGGCAAATGTATCCTGAAGCAAATTAGCTTTGTCTATTAGAAAGACTTAGTCCGAAACAAAGACTTACTATACTGTGACAATCTTTTGAAAGTAACTGTGAATGAGTTTTCGGAGTACAGTACTAATTTATTTACAACACCAGATAGCTCTGATTCTTTCACTACCTTTTTCTGTCATTTAAGAGGAGCACAAATTCCAAAGGAACAAGTTGGTGCCTCTTCCATTACAAATCTTTTCTAACCTACCACCCATTTGCTACTTCATCACCCCCCTCCCTCACCTTGTTACCCTGCTGCATAGATGCTAGAATGGCTCTCATATATGTTTTCCAATCAACATCCATATTTCTCCTTCCAGTATGAAAGCTTCTTGAGGACAAAGTCCCTGCCCTATGCGTCTTTGTATCCCCAGCACTTAGTACAGTGTTCACAGACAGTGGGCAAGGCACTCAGTGAATGTTTTGGAATGAATTCATTAATTTTTAAACTGTGATTTATTTATTTATTTCCACAATGTATTGTCCTGTGTTGCCTACATAACTCTAGTGAAACTCTGATTCTTATAAGGAACTCTTGGTGTTCTAGGATGTTTAGGAAAGGTGGTGAGTTTAAGACGTTGTACTGACGCTACTAAAACCTCCTGGTGAAGGGACCTCACGAGCCTGCTCTCCGGTGTGCTAACAAAAGAAAAACCGACCCTTGGTGCTCTCTCCCCAAGGTAGGCGTCAGCAAACTAACAAGGGAAAGGAAGGAGGCCGCTAAAGATAGGCATCTGCAGGAATTGTTAATCCAGCTCCAGACACAGCCTCAACACCTTCATTAACCCAAAATGTGGGAACTGTGTGAAACTGGATTTCTGAACCATAAGACAGGTAAGAGAGTCTTTTCCAAAGCCAGGTGTAGAAGAGCTCTTTACCTTGAGTCTAAAATCGCCTTCGGGCCATTGAACGTACCCACTATCATTTCCTTGTGTCATGAGAAATCAGAGAAGTTTTGAGCTGAAGGGGTGTAAAACCCACACTTCTTATTGAAGAGTAGTCAGCAAAGAAAATATATTGAATTAGGCCGCAGCAAAGTCTTTTCTTTATATTTTTCACACTACAGCTGAACACAAACGACGTCTTTTTCCATACCTCAAAGGTTCCTATTGGCCACAGATAATTCACTTCAGCAATATATGCTTTTTTGAAAAATAATGTTCTGGGTGGCTGGGGAGAGCCCTGTGGTGGGTGTTCAGGAATTCTTTCTGCTTTACCATTTAAAAGAGCTAATGATGGTTGGGGAAGCACCCACACCCACTGAACCACACCCTGCTAAACTTAGTTCTCTGCAGCTCTGTGTTGCATACATTTTAAGCAGTTAGGAACTTTGCACATGAAAAGGAATCAAAGTGAAATTCAAAAGTGGAAGTGCCTGGACCATTCGCATATTGGAGAGGCATCCATGGAGTGGGATTCCATGACAATGCTAATCTGAGTGTTTTGGTTCGGGGCCTTTAATTGACCATGCCAAAGATCAGTACTATGGAAAGTAGAGCCTTTCATATATATGAGTTAAACAAGTCTCTTGGCCTCTTTGTACCTTAGTTTCCTCATTTGAAAAAAAAAAAATAAATGGCTCTCAAGACATACTTTCCAGAATTCATACTGGGCTTACTTACACCCAGCTAACCAATAACTGCATGATTGTTTTTACACACAGTTGTTTACATGTATTCATCTTCTATTTCACTTACAACTTGTGTAAAAACTGCATTCCATGCCAGGCCTGAAACGTTCCAAAGCTCAGTTCTGGGAGTAAATTGCAACCAAGATTTCTACAAAAAAAGACACAAGCAAAAGAATTAGAAAAACAGATATTCTTTCAGAACATTTATCCTTTGGCAATAATTCTAATTTATATATGATGAAACATAACATCACTACTCCTTCCATACACTAAAGAAATCTCACTGTGGGAGATATTATGATTTATACTTTCATGATTATATATGTGGTGCATTAGATACAAAATACTAAATGCTCATTAAATACTTGTGTTAAGTCATCTTTATTTCCCTAGCTAGGCAGCACTATTGACACTTTGGGCTGGATAATTCTTTGCTGTGGGAGGCTCTCCTGTACACTGTTGGATGTTTAGTAGCATCTCTGGTCTCTGTCCACTAGATGCCAGCAGCATATACAGTTCTGACAAGCAAAACTGTCGCCAGACACTACCAAATGTCACCTGTGTGCAAAATCACCCTGGTTGAGAACCACTGCTCTTGATACTGGGTGATGTTGGATGCTCAGCATGATCCTGCTCTGTGCTGGAACTGTCACCTCGGGATACAATGGAGACTGAGCTACAACTTCCCTAATGAGCTCTGGAGGCTGCGATGGGGTCTTCTGCTGGACTGGAGAAGGTTCAGCCTCTTTAGTGACCTGTGGATTTATGGGAAGTGCCAGAGCCAGAGATTTAACAGTGACATTGTACAAGTGTGACTGCTGAGCTTCATTTACCCCATGATGTGCTTCTAGTCGAACTACAACCTCCTTAAGTGTCTCCAAAGGCCGGGCAAGGGCCTCTTGAGGACTTGAAGTTTCTAGTTCCTCAGGGGCCTCTGAAGGCTGAGATGGAGCCTCCTGCAGAAGTGGAGGTGGTTCTACCTCTTCAGCGGGCTCTGCATGCTGAGCCTGGGCCTCTGCCTGGGGTGAAAAAGATTCAACGTCCTCAGGGGTCTGTGGATGCTGAGCAGGGGCCTCTTGATGAGGTAAAGATTCAGCCTCCTCAGTGAGCTCTGGATGACGAGTTTGGGCCTCCTGCTGGGATGCAGAAATATCTCATCCTCATCAGAAGACTCCCTGTCGTGTAGCTTTTGTTTTCCTTGCGTGTGGCGCTGAGAGGCCTATACATATCCCTAAGCCAAAGTGGCCGCCTTCTCCCGAAAAAGCCCTCCTAGAACACAGAAAGGGAAATATTAATTCTGCATCTCCCCTGCTTTCTCTGGCCACAGTACTTTATCCTCCTCACATCTACCTGACTCTCACTTTCCCCTGAGCTTCTCTTACGCAGCAGAAATCAAAAAAAAGCCCCTTGGAGGAAAACACACACAGTTAGTGTTACATGTCACTTTTCATCTCTCTCACAATGTGCTATCTCTGCTTTCATTAGGACTAAATGGGGACCTCAGTCCATAATCACAATGAGCAAAACCACCACAGACCCGGGATCATGAAAATCATTGCATGCATGCTGGCCTTCCAGAAGTTCTCTGTGTCTGTCCAAAATGGACCCCAAGTGTCTCTGGAGAGACATTTCTATGTGGCTTAGCATGGAGCATAGGCAGGATTTTCAGCCCCGTTCACCTTTCTTTGCCCTTGGCCAACTGCCCTCGTGCAGTGAAAACACTGCACAACGGCACTGGGCAGAAACTTGTTACTCCCTTAGACGCGCTTCACACCAGTCCGCTTCGGACTTAGTCGCACATGCAGCATTTGCTGGGGGTGTGGGTGTGGGGAGAAGGCGATTTTATTTTCCTGGCTGCTCTATCCTATAAGTTGAATCACACCAAGTAAACACCTGAACCCAACGAGCAAAGTCATCTATAGCTCTCTGACTTTCACTCTGCAGGCTGTCACTCAGGTGTCAGTGAATTGTGGAATCCGTTTAAAGGCCACGACCAGCAGGGAAGCACAAAATACTCTTTTCGAATACAAATAGAAGAGAAAAAAATCACAGTGCACAATAAGTTTGTTTCAGAAACTACTTATGTCCATATAGTATGTGTCTACTCGACTGTGACATAAAACGTAGCTCACAGCCCAAGCACAGTGTGTGATCAGTGGAGAAGTCCTCAGTGGAAAGGGACCATCTTCTTCTTGGTAATCACTAGCAGTATGACCATGGGGCAAGATAGTTTCCCTTTCTCTTTCTCCAGTTCCTTATTACAAAAGGAAGAGACAAACTAGTGTCTAAAGTTTCTCCCGGTTAAAATTCTATGAGGTTTGGATAAAGGGAAGAGAGAGTAGGGGCCTGAAAAACAGTAGGATGAGAAGGGAAGTTTTCTTGCCACTTTCCAGGAGGGACTCATATGTTCTACCTTTCGTCAGCTTTGAGTGAGGCCAGCCCCTAAATCCCCAACCATGTGGCCCTCCCTACCCCAGAGCCTCCTAGAAGGCCTCTGGCCTGGCCTGATGCCTGGGAGCCAGGCATCAGCCCAGCAGGAACAGGTACAACCAAAACCTCTCCCCGTCCACCCTCTTTCCTTAAAGGACTAGTGAGAGCAGATGAATGTGTGCCAGTCCTGTTCTAACTCAGCTTGGGCTGGGGAGCTAATTCTGCTGATAAATAAACTAGGGTAAACCATTAGGGTAATTAAACGTTCTTCCTGCCTTTGGTGAGGAAACTGAAATAGATGAGCTCTAAGTTCTCCTCTAGTTATAAAATTCTGCTTTCAAAGACCAATATTTACCTTCTGCATCTTTTTCTATCTTCCTCTTTTGCAATTCTATGAGAAGAAATCTGTTTTGAAAGAAAACAGGATCATGATTATCCATTACAACTATTTCCAAATCCTTATTCATTCCTTTTTACTTTAAATCTGATCTATCCAGTAAGATGTTAACTCTTTCAAGGAAAGGAATTCTACCCTGTTTAAGAATCCTTTGACTCTTCCACAGTACCTAACTTAGGGTCTTGCATGCAGCTGGCGATATATTTTATTGACTGTTTTAGATAACGTTCAACAGATAATTCCTAATAAAAACTCTTAGAAGTAGGAAAAGAAAATAAAAGTATCTGGCAGAAACCTAAGCATTGTTTTAAAGTCAAGAACAAGAGTAGGATGCCCAATCATTACTGCTACTATTGAGCATTGTGGAGGAGGTCTTAATCAGTACGATAAGAAAAACGAAGTATTGGAAAGAAGAGACAAACATATCTGCATATGAAACAAGGGACCCAAAAAGACCAAAAGAATCAACTGAAATTTTACTGGAAGTAACATGAGTAAGATGGCTCCATACAAAATCAAGAGATCAACATATTAGCCTCAATAGCTTTCCCATATAACACAACTAACTAACTAAAAAACAGAAGAAACATCCCATTTACTATATCAATAAAAATGCATAAAGCACCTAGGAATAAATTTAGCCACAAATTTGTAAGACCTATGTGATGAAAATATTAAACCTTTTTTGAAGCACATTAAGAAGTACTTACATGGCATGAGATACCATCCTCCTAGAATGTTGTAAAGAGGTCAATTCTCTTCAAATGAAACTAAAAATTCAATGCAATCCATTTTATAACCAAAATAATTTTTAAATAAACCTGGCCAGCTGACATTTGGTAGAGAATATATGTGAGAATAGTTATGAGATGTATGCCAAAGAAGGTCAAAGAGTAGGACCTTGCCCTACCAGAAATAAAATATGTTATAGAGCAACTGGAATTAAGCAGTGTGATATCAGTACTGGTACAGGACAAGATAACTGGATCACAGAACAGCATCCAGATGAAGATAGCATAGTAGACCAGGGAAGAAAGAATAAACCATTCAGTGAAAGATTTGAAAAGAATCAGATCTTCATGTAGGGGGAAAAAGTTAGATCCCCTACCTCAACCACACGAACAAACAAATACAACAAATTCTGGACAGATTATAAAAGTACTTGAAGAAAATCTTAGAGGTGATTTTTACGTCACGAGGTGACAAAGGCCTGGCTAACAAAACCCACCCCACATGAGCCATGAGGAGACGACAGGCAGATATGGTGGCAGACTGTCAACACACCTCCTACTCTTCACAGCCCTCGCCCCCTTTTCCCCTGGACTGTTTGTCTTCTTCTTGTTGACTTACAAAACTCTTGGGAGTTCCCTGGTGGTCCACTGGTTAGGGCGTGGCTCTTTCACTGCTGTGGCCCGAGGTTCAATCCCTTGTCAAGGGACTAAGATCCTGCAAGCTGCACAGCATGGCCAAACCCCACCACTTCGAAACAAACAAACAAAAACTCTTTATGGTAAAGAAATACTGGCTTTCATTGAATTTCAGTGTTTCGAATATTTCCAGTGTTTTTGTCTCTAAGGAGACAAGACAAAAGAGTGGAGGAGGGAGCACCAGCTTTGCAGTCGGGTGAAACTGCCTTCTGCTTTCGGTTTGGCCGCTGGGGCCTTACACTGATCTCCTTCATCTATGAGGGAGGGATAGTAATATCATCCTCACAGGACTGTGGGCTTTAAATCAGACAATATATGGAAAACTCTTCATCTTACGCTCGGCATGAATCAGTGCTAAGCTGGTGTCACAGACAAGATGGTGGAATATATCAAAGGCTCTGCTTGTGGCATCAGGCTCTGAAGGCTCTTTCCCACCAGAAGATTATAGAAATATTGCTTTTATTTTCTTCTAATACCTTTATGTGGTCTTTTTTCACATTTATGGATATATGTTTATTTAACATGAAACATGGGGATCTGCTATTTACCCCCCAAATAGTTAGGCAGCTATTCTATCACCATTTATTCATTTTCTTCCCCTGATTGCAATATTAAAATATGACATTTCAAAAGTCTTAAGAACACAGGGGTCTATTGCTGGACTCTATCCTACTTCAAATAAATATTCGGTTGCATTATTCCTCACTGTGGAATTGACATAACGCCTCACCTCTCTTCCGTTGAACACCATTATTGTCTACCATAGGAAGAACACTGCATGGCCCCTGTCCTCCAAAAGCTTATCGTATAAGTGGGGAGAGGAAATAAAGGTTAGGACTCCTCGCTTTCACTGCCGAGGGTACAGGTCCAATCCCTGCTTGGGGAACTAAGATCACACAGGCCCAAACAAAACAAAACAAAACAAATGCAAGAAGTTAAAAACAATAAAAAGGGGACTTTACAGAAATTCTAAAAATGCCAAAGGCCATATGCCACCTGAGATGTAGAGGGTACAGTCTGGGCAACGGCCAATGACTAGCAAGCTAGTCCCCAGCCTCCTAGGCTCAGAAATCATACTCTTCCTCACCAAGCGAGAACTCACGTCTTCCTGTTGTAGCAGTCTCACTTTATCAATATCACAGGATTGATCAAACATCAGAATGCCAAATTATTACTTGACAATGAGAAATACATCTGTTCTACACACGGGGCATCTGTGTCTACACAGTCAGAGAATTACCTTCTGTGGGGACAGGCCTCCGTGGCACACTGAAGCACAATCACAGAATCGAAGGCTACTTGGTGAGATCAGAATTAGAAAAGGAATCAGCTGAATCCAGAACTTAATGGGAAGGCCTGAGGTAACTGGATCCATCCATCTCCTCAACAGGCAGCCTGGCTAGTGGGCCTGACTCCTCAGTTATGCTGCCTAAGGTGCCATCTCTACTCTTGGGCAATGTGAGGATGGGCACTGCCCATGTTGGTCTCTCCTCACCTTTTCTATGCTTTCACTAGTGACCAACCCTCCTGCAGATAGACACATTTCTCTTTAGAAGTTAGTACATCATGTCAGGTTTGATTCAAGTGTGATAGGCCAGGAAGCCATTGGTCCTTACACATCTCTGCTCAGCTCCATGATGTGCTAACCTTGGTGGTTCTCTCTTGGGGGGCTGCCTTTCAAAAAACTGCTTACCACTTTTGTGAGTTCTGAGGGGAGGGGGGACTACTTTGCTATGGCCCCTAAGAAATGGTGACAAACCTCACAGGACTAGGATCAGGAGGGCTGGAGTATTCAGGGAAGGCTTTACAGAGAAAGATATCTGAACTTGAGTTGGCTTTTCAGAGATTCATAGGAGTTCCACAGGCAAAGCAAAATAAAGGAATTTTCGATGGACAAAGGCACAGACAAAAGTAGGAATGGCTATGGTGTAACTAGCGTATAGTGAGGAGCTGCTTTGGCTGGAATGGAGGGCTGCCATCACAGGAGAAAAGATAACTAAAGTAATGTGGAGTGGTAGGGTAGAATCAAGACTGTCAGCCTATTAAATCAATCTTTTAATGTTAGCAACTGCCTGCTGGGAAAAGTAATCAACCACTATGTAACTGAACAAAAGGTAAACAGGCTAGCTCCAGGAATAGGCTACTATAAATATTTGAGGGTAGCCTGCTGCAAGAGTTTACTTGCAGTGTTTTAATGGAACCTATCTACACAATTCCTAATACACCGGAGAAGAAAGCTGCTAAGTAAACCTGAGGAATTGACGAGATCACACTTTTGTCTTTTAGGCATGCCCTTTTAGCCCTCCCAGGGTGACTGATAGCTCCTTGAGTATGGAGATCCTATATCTCTCATCACTTCAGCCAAGAAGGAAAGAAATCAACAGTAGAATGAGAGTGACTGGTGAGTACATCAAATCAGCATACTTTGTTGGGTTGAAGAAAATTTACTATCATGTCAACTCTGGCCTTCTTATAAACTTCACGTGTCAAAACAGTCCAATAGCTTGTTATCAGGGATCCAATTCCATAGGGATCTCCTGGGAGTGAAGTTCCTTTTAAAAACCCTGTGGGGACTTCCCTGGTGGTGCAATGGTTAAGGATCCGCCTGCCAGCACAGGGCACACAGGTTCGATCCCTGGTCTGGGGAGGTCCCACATGCTGCGGAGCAACTAAGTCATTGTGCCACAACTCCTGAGCCCGTGCATCTACAGCCCGTACTCCACAACGAGAGACGCCACCTCAGTAAGAAGCCCACGCACCGCAATGAAGACCCAACGCAGCCAAAAAAAAAAAAAAAAAAAAAAAAACCACAAAAAAAAACATCCTGGGAATATACTTTTCATTAAAAGAACAAAGTGTATGTCAGTCCTCATGGCTAAAGGGAAGAATCAAGTAGTAGCAGGAGGAAAGGTGGATTTGATTCTCAGTTTCTGGGTTCTGAATCTGAATTAATTATTGTCCTTACCTCAATGAGACAGAGAATTCTAACACAAATCGTCACTACTACAGGTACAGATACTGCCAAGATGAGTTTGTTGTTATAGTCATAACCTGGAACTTGTTTTGTGAGCTAAAAAAATATATAACAATTTTTAAAAACAAGGAGATAGAAGGGATGAAAACTTACGATTCTTAATCCTATTCTAAACGATAGCTAACTCTTCTTAAACTACTATGAAACCCAATCCTTCCAGGCGAGTAGCTTCTATAAGAACAAGTCAAATTGAATGTTATTAGTCTTATCATTAGCATTTTCTTCTACAATTTATCTACAATTTATTTATCTTGTGTTATGTCCTTTTCGCGTCTACCCTAGGAATAGTGACACACTCTCTCAATGAGCAAAGTTGGAGATCACTGTCTTAGCCCGTTTCATGGCTGAAGATAAGATACTGACTAGGAGCCCGTGGTATTCCCGCTTGGGCACGTTAATGGCATGTCCTAAACTGAGTAAAAGTCCAAGTCCCATGTGTCAGGGGTTATCCTCACCTCACTTGACTCCTGCTCTTTCTGCTCACTCTGGGCTTCTGTGCTCTCACTGATATAGTTGTCAGCTTTCCACTGGTCCATATCCCATTCCGCTTTGGACACATTTACTTCTTGCTGCTTGCTGAGGAGCTTCATCAGGAGGCCTGTTCTAGAGATGGGGTTGGCACAGGCCAGCTGCACGTGGGTGTCCGAGCAGTCTATTTTCAAAGTCTGGATAACATGAGAAATGAGCCTTTGCACGTCAGTGTTGGGGATGAGGGACCAGAGCTGCTGGTTTAGCTGAGTTTCAACTTGATCACCCGGGGATGCGAGCCCTGGGAAAGTGAAGCCTGTGGGCTTAGAGGATAATTCAGTGACCATGTTGTGGTGCTCCCATTGTGTTTTGTTGCTGTGTTGAACAGCTGGCATACTGTTGTCTGCAGCAACAGTAGAATGTGCAGTGGAGACGTTCCTATGGCTAGTGTTTCCAGGGCCGGTTCCTCCTGGCAGAGTAGCGTTTCCTGTAGAAATAATTGCTTCAGAAACATTTTGTGCAGTATTGTTTTCTGAAGTAGTGTTTTCTGCAGAAGGGTCTGAAAGAGAAAATAATTCTGGAAAAGGATTTTCCTGAGAAGTCACTTCTCCTGAAGACGAAACAGCCTCTCGTGGAGGGGAATTTATGAGACTCCTCACGACAGAGAACGGAGGGCTTGCAAGCATCATTCTATCAAGTGAACTTTTCTTTCTGAACTTTCGACTACTTTTTTTTTTTTTTTTTTTTTTTTTTTTTTTGCGGTACACAGGCCTCTCACCGTTGTGGCCTCTCCCGTTGCGGAGCACAGGCTCCAGACGCGCAGGCTCAGCGGCCATGGCTCATGGGCCCAGCCGCTCCACGGCATGTGGGATCTTCCCGGACCAGGACACGAACCCGTGTCTCCTGCATCGGCAGGCAGACTCCCAACCACTGTGCCACCAGGGAAGCCCCTCGACTCCTTTTAACTTTGGGTTTTCTGTGGACCCGATGAGACCTAATTTTATGGAAGATGTATTTTTTTTCCAGAATGTGAGATTAATTCGAAGTCCTTAATATTTCTAACTCTTGCCTTTGCATCTTCGAAAACATGAATAGCGTTGGATAAGTCTTTTGATTGGCTTTTAACCTCAGATGGGGATTTTGGCGGGATGGAGGCACAAGGCCTGCCCTTGAAGTACGGTTTCAGGGAAGAGGAGCCTGCGGCCTTGTGTTCCTTTAGGAATGAAGACTCTGCATTGGAGGACTTTCCCACCAGCTTCCTGGGCCTCTGCACCACGAGAAGCTGTTTCAGCTTTCTTGGGGATGGCCTCCTGAGCTTTCATTCTTTGGCAGTGCTCGCCACAGATGGCTGGGCATTCTGTTCCCTCCTGACGCTCTCATCTCCCACTGCTTTGAGGTGCATTTTCTGTATGCCCCTTGAGGACCTTGTTCACTCTCAGCAGCTTTTCCTCTGTACTCTCAATCTTTGCTAGGCTGTCTTTCTGTGGTTGGGCAGTTTCTAATTTCTTTTGAAAGATGTAGCGTGTAAACATGGCACTTAAAAGGTTGGAACGCGTATGCGTGGCAGGTTTTTCTTCCTTTTTAACCTCATCAATTTTTTCTTGAGTTTCTGCATCTAACAAATTTTCCACAAAATGGAGTTCCCTCAATTTGTTTTTATTAGTTGAATTGTTGGGTACAGGTTTAACAGAAAGGCTCCTTGTATTGTTTTTCAAAAGGCCCAGCGGCATATGTCCATCTTGTTTATTTGAAAAAAGAAGTTGAATGAATGGTAATAATGTTGATTCCACATCTCCTAGATTTCCCTCTGAGATATAAGGCAGTATGTAATTTAGTGTACTGATAATATCACTTTTATTATGAAAGTTCAGCTGCTCATTCATGAAGCCTGACAAGCTGACAGCACTGTTATGTGAGGACATCCTCTCTGACTCAATAGTCAGCTCGGTGCTGTTGTTCTTCTGCTGGGCTTGTAACAACTTCATCAACGATCCTCCTGCATTCTCTATAGATGTTTCTTCATCTGTCAAAAGAGAAGGGACTGTTTTTCATCACTGAAGACTGATGGGACAGCCTTTTGTCAGTCCACAGCCAAAGAAATGAGGAATCAGTCAAAGTTTGAGTGCTACTTAGGAGAAAAAGAAACCCACACTTAAGCCTATGACTGGCAACAACAAAATGTGAAAAAGGTCTCTCTTGAAAAAGGGGCTATCTACTCAGAAAATTCTGTAGCGTGAAACATAGGAACTATATTCAGGATTACTCCACTGGTGCCCAGGGGCCAGTACTCAAGAAAAGCCAAGGCTGGAAGACAAATATTCCCCTAATCAGCTGGACTCTCTGCAGACCTACTGTGACTCCTCACATTCATATACCCCATCCTGTCCTGCCTCAAAGGCACAGGAGTGTGAGGCTTCCTCTCTCCACCTCTTCAGTGTGCTTGTGTTCTTGCTGCTATCACAGATCTCCACGACAACAACCGCCGCTAACAGGTCGTCATCTGGACATGTCCTACTCCAACTACCCACTGAGTCCTTTGTTTAGTCCCTGCTTCTATATATCCCAGTCCCCATAACAGAAGGCTCTATACAGAAAAAAACACTATGTCCGCCCTGGCTCTTTGCTAAAATTTGGGCAGGGATCTCGGGTATAAGTTAAGAGATTTGCCAGATTGTATGCCCATGTGGAATGTTCAACAAATCAATGGAATAATACTTGAGGCCCTAAAATGTAGACGGGAAAAAGCAACTTCTGTCAGATGGCTACTTTGCTTTCAATTCATTTTACTTCTAATATTTCCAGCTCTACTTGGGGAACCATCCAAATCTTCTGACTGTGTGAAGGTAATGTGTACCATTGTGTAGCTGGGCTTGTCTTCCAAAAGGATTGAAAGTATTTTTGGTGAGGGTCAAAGGAGGAGGGAAGGGTCATGAGAAAGGAGGAGCAGAGGCTAGCTGAGAGCCCCAAACTGGGGACAGGAGATCGGGGCACTAGGTTCATAGCACTTAACACCTCTGATCTTGTTTTTCCTCACCGGTAAAAGGAGAGTAAAAATGCCTTTTCTGCCCACTTCTGGGGGAGAAGGGAGTAATATAATTAGTAAAAAAAAATGTTTGGGGGAGTTCCCAGGTGGTCTAGTGGTTAGGACCCGGCACTTTCCCTGCTGTGGCCCGGGTTCAATCCCTCGTGGGAGAACTACGATCCCACCAGCTTTGTGGCCAAAGGAAAAAAAAAAAAAAAAACTGTGTTGAAAAATCAGCCATTTTGTCTTTATATAAGTGGCAAAGTGTTATTATTTATGATGTGCTCTAGATCACTGAAAGAGACCTGTATTCAAGCTACCTGGGCATGAAAGCACATTTTGGAAGTCATCAAGTTAGTGCCCATAAATCTAATATATAGAAAAATAGTTGAAAGCCCCTGAGTGTTTTGTGGATAGAAAAACTTGCGATTCAGAGCAAGTTCAGAGCTGGACAGTCAAAGAAATAACTAGCTCTCCCATGCATTAGAAGGGCTTGGTAGCAGCTTCTGCTTATGGAACCAGAAACTCTCAGGCTCCAGATAGGACCTAAAACAGCATCACTTGTACTCTTCATAAAATTGCAGAAACAAACAAAATAAACAAAACTATATTTACACCTGTCTTATAAGACAAAGGGTACTTGAGACCTAATGTATATAAAATCAGTTTACAAACTGTGATGTACTATGTGAATAAGTTCTCATTTGCACAGAGGGCAGCATAGGATATGTGGCCATTAATGTGAATTCCCTTCCCCCTTCCATTCCTTTCTCTGGTTCCTTTACATATGCAGATCAGTTACATTATGAAGCTAATAATGTAACTGAGCTATTCTTAGCTTAATAATGTAACCAAGAATCTGATTTTTAGCAAGGGGGTAATTCTTAGAAATTTAGGGAGCTGGAACTCTGAATGAATGTATTAAAATAATGTAATTACATCATTAGTTTTAAAATGTATCATCCTTGATTAAAAATAAAAAATTAAGTTAAAAATTAAAAATGTATTATCCCGCAATTGAGACTCACCACAACGTGTGACGTCCCTCAGGCGTTCACTGTCACAACGCAGCTTGACTGTCTCACAGACAACCTCAATAGTATTTTTAAATTGGCAGAGGCAGCAGGCCCTCCGGCTGGGTAAGATCCTATAAATGGAAACACAGGTCATTAAATTCGTGGTAAAAGAGTTACCTGAGTAGGTAGAAGAGGTAGGCCAAGGCCACCACAGACCAGTGCAAAAAGGAGTTCTTGGGGCATATGGACTATAGAACTGGATAGGGGCCGGTTGGCCAATTGCTGCCCTTGACTGTTGGAAATAAATATCGAGGAGGAGAGAGGTGCCCAACAGAAGGATTAGGATGGCAGTAGGTATGATATGCCTAGAAAAAAGGGAATAGGGATTAGAATTGGGTGACATTGAACTGCAGTTTAATTCAGAAGTATCTCCTTCCAACCCGAAAGCCTCACTTTGGGTTGAGAGTACACCCGAAGAAGGCAGACTTCTAAGAAGAGTATGAATAAGACCGCACATTCTGGAGTCACTTTCTCAGTTCCTATTTGTGAGGAGTAATATATTAGAAATTATTCTAGTAATAAAAAAGCATCATGTGGCTAAACAATAACAGAGATCGCATTGACCAAATCTGGACAAAAGGAACATTCCAAAGAATAACATTATCATTATAATAAGGTATAACACAGTTAATTGAAAAAAAAGCACATGAGTTCATAATGATACTCCAAATGAAAAGTGGGGGAGCTCTTCTTTATAGAATAATGTCAGCTAATAAATGCAAAAGGAAGGATAGAATTAGGAAAGTGTTATTTTGCAACTATCAATGTAATAACCGATTCAGACAAGGATTATCATTGATGCACAGTTGGGTGAAGAGTTGTTTGAAAGTAGGATCTTCACTGATCCCAAGGATCACCCCACATATTATTTATCAATTACCAAGGGGAAAAATAACTTTACAATGGAGAGATATGGAATAGACCACCTTAATCAAGTGATCAAACTTAGCACTGGGCCACCTCAAGGGATGAAGTATGAAGAATACATCACCTATATAGTATTCTTCCCCAAAATGTTTACTTTGAATCTAATGAGGAAACAGACAAATACAGATTGTGGGGCAATTTACAAGACAACTGGCTTAGACTCTTCAAAAAAGCCAATGTCATAAAAGACCAAAA
Organism: Mesoplodon mirus; assembly: GCF_964341445.2. Lineage (NCBI taxonomy): Eukaryota > Metazoa > Chordata > Mammalia > Artiodactyla > Ziphiidae > Mesoplodon > Mesoplodon mirus. Next base: position 43,402 of record NW_028294705.1, read on the forward strand.
AAAGATAGTAGGGAAAAATTCTAGGTTAACCGAAACACAGACATGACATGCAATGCCTCATCTTTAATTGGATCCTGTATCAAAACAAAACAGACTTAAAGAATGTTATTGGCTTCTGGCCAAGATGAAGTACAAGGGCCAACTTAACCTCCCAGCTGAAACAAGGAAAAAATCAGATGGAACCTATGAAACAACAGTCTTCAAGAAACGGAACCTCAGGCAATACATTTCAGTGATTCCCGAGGAGATGGGAAATAAATGAAGTGATCCCTATAATTGCCCTTACTTCTCTGAGAGAGTATCCACGTCATGGTACAGGGAAGAGAAGTCCAGACAGAGACTAGTGGGCTCCCTGACAGACGAAATGGAGAGAAGAGTCTGGGAAAACCAAGGTAACTAGAGTTCACAAAGCAGAGTATCAGAGAGAAAAGAAGTGCACAGACAAAGAACTCTGGAGATATGCAGAGGGAGCTCTTGAGAATTCAACAAAGTATGGGTCAGTACATTTGTGTGAGGAATAACTTGATGCCAGGAAAAGAACCACATGAAAGGATTAATAAGAAGAACAACTGGATATCACACAGGGTTGTAGGAATAGTACCTGTTCCTACAAGTCAGACTGGAAAACCTCATGATACGCAGAAAGGACTTGTCTCAGTAGTTGCAAATGATGAGCTCCAGACTAAAGGCTACTTGGACTCCTACCCAACGAACCTTAAAAGCTAGACCTAAAAGAATAAAAGTGTTTTGAGTAACCTAATTTCACCCAAAACAAAGCCCAGGCATTTTACAGGAATAAAAATATACATAACACACAATAAACTAAAACTCACAATATCTGGGATCATATGAAAAATTGCATGCAAGCATGCAAAGAAGTAGGAAAATATGACCCATACTGAGGAGAAAAGGCAATCAATCAACAATAACCCATAATCGATACAGATGTTAGAATGGGCAGGAAAGAACTTTTAAAAAGTTATTATACATGAAGAAAAGTTATTATAACTGTATTTCATATGTTAAAACACCCAGACTAAACCCTGAAAATGTTAAGTACAGGCATGCAAAATGTAAAACAGACCTAAATTGAGCTTCTAGAGATTAAAAACAATGTCTAAATGAAAAAGATATTGCAGGAGGTTAAAGGCTAATTAGACACGGCAGAAGGTCAGTGAACATTAAGGCATAGCAACAGAAACTATCCAAAATGAAACAAAAGGAGTAACAAAACAACAACAAAATGAATAGAGCCTCAGTGACTTGTGCAACAACTTCAAGTGGCCTAATACATGTGTACTTAGAGTCCATGAAGGAGAGGAGAAATATAAAAATTTGAAGAAATCATAGCCAAAATTTTTCCAACTTGGTAAACACTATAAACCCACAAAGTCAAGAAGATCAATGAACTTTAAGCAGAAGAAACATGGACAGAACTACACCAAGGCACAGAAAATAATCGAATTGCTCTAAACCAGCAATAAAGAGAAGAATTTAAAAGGAGCCAGAGGAAAAAATTATACACTACGTACAGAGGAACAAAGATAACAATGACAGCAGAATTCTTGCTTGAAAAATCATAAACGAGAACTCAGTGGAATAACATCTTTAAAGTAGTGAATTGAATTCTATCAAGCTAGAATTTTATACCCACATCTGTCAAAACAAAAGCAAAATAAAGACTATCTCAGACATACAGAAGCTGAAAGAATTCATTGCTAGTAGACTTTCACAATAAGAAATGTTAAAAGAAGTATTTTTAAGCAGAAGGAAAATGACACCAGATTGGAATATGGATCTACATAAAAGATTAAGAATACTGGATACATACAACAATGAAAACCCAATTCAACCAAAAATAAATAAACAAATTAAGAAAAGAAGGGAAAAATCATATAATCACTGCAATGGATGCAGGAAAAGAATGAAAACATCTAACATACATTCCTGATTAAAGAAAAAAAAAACAGCCCTCAGTAGACTAGGAATGGAAGGAGACTTCCTCAACTTGATAAATGACTTCTACAAAAAACCTAACATCATACTTAATGGTGAAGGACAAAGTACTTTCTCACCAGGATCAGGAACAAGGCAAGGATATCTGCTCTCATTGCTTCTATTTGACCTTGCACTGAAGGTTCTAGCCAGTGCAATAGGGCAACAAAAAGAAAAGAGATATTCAGAATGCAAAGGAAGAAGTAAAACTATCTTTATTTGCAGATAACATGATTATGTAGAAAACCTGATAGAAGCTACGAAAATGCTACTGGAACTAATAAATGAGTTTATCAAGTTTGCAGGGTACAAGATCCACATACAAAAAGATGAATTTGTCTCAACAAACAATCAGAGATCAAAGTTTTAAAATGCTACTTATAAAAGAATCAAACATATAAAATACTTAGAATAAGTCTGACAAAAGACTTGCACCCTGAAAACTGTAAAATATTGCCGGGGGAAATTAAGAAAGACCTAACTAAATGGAGAGATATAAAGTATCCATGGATCAGAAGATTCAATATTGTTGAGACATCAATTCTCCCCAAATCGATTTATACATCAAAACCCCAGTAGGCTTTTCTATAGACATTGACAAGCTAATTCTAAAATTCATATGGAAATAAAATTTAGAATCACTAAAACAACTTTGAGAAAGAACAAAGTTGAAGAACTAACAGTAACTGATTTCAAGGATTATGAAGCTACACCTTCAAGACATTGTGATAGTAGTGTAAAGAGAGACAAAAAGACCAAAGGAACAGAATACAAAGTTCTGAAGTAGAGAGAGGGGGAGAACTGACTGTCAGGTTCAAAGGCATTTCAGTGGAGAAATGATAGTCTTTTCAACAAATGATGCTGGAACAACTGAATATCCAGGTGCAAAAAGGAAAAAAAAAGGAACTTCCATCTAAACCATATACAGAAATGAACTCAAATTGGTTCAAAGATCTAAATGTAAAACATAAAACTATAAAACATCTAGAACAAAACAGGTGAAAAATTTTATGACCTTGAGTTCGGCAAGATTTCTTAGATACAACACCAAAAGCATAATGCATAAAAGAAAAAAAACAGATAAATTAGACACCATCGAAATTAAGAATTTCTGCCCTGCAAAAGACACTCCTGAGAGAACGAAAAGATGAGTCACAGAATGGGAGAAAATACCTAGCAACTTACCTATTGGATAAAGGACTAATTTCCAGAATATATAAAGAACTCTCAGAACTCCAGAAAAATATAAATAAAAGATTCAAAGATATACAGATGGAAAATAAGCATATGAAAAGATGTTTGACATGATTAATCATTAGGGATGCTACAGTGAGATACAACTACACACCTATTAAACTATCTAAAATTAAAAATACTGAGCATAGCAAATGTTGGCCACAACGTGAAGAAAATGCAGCTCGCATACACTGCTGGTAGAGATGTAAAATGATCAAACCACTATGGAAAATAGGTATTTTTAAAAAACTTAAACATACACTTACCAATGATGCAGCCATTCTACAGGCAGGCATTTACCCAGGAGAAATGGAAGTAAACATCCATACAAGACTTGTACACAAATAGTCATAGCAACTTTATCTGTAATAGACAAAGACTCAAACAACTCAAATGTCCATCAATGGTCAATACATAAATGGTGGTACATCCATATAAAGGAATGCTATTCAGCAATAAACAGAAATGAATTACTGATATATACAACAATATGGATGAAGATTAAAATAATTATGCTGAGTTAGAAGCCAGTTAGAAAAAAGTATACACTGTATGATTCCATTTATATAAAATTCTAGAAAATGCAAACAGAAAGCAGATCAATGGTTGCATGGCGATTGGGAAGTGCAAGGAACGATGGGAAGGATTACAAAGAGACATTAAGAAACTTTCTGAGGTGATGGACATTTTGATTTTCGTGATGTCTTCATGGTGTGTATGTATGTGAGTGTGTGAACACAGATTACTGCATGTCAATTGTACCTCAAAAAGCTGTTAAAAGAAATGATATTATATAAGAGAGACAATGGGGGAAATTTGAATAGCAACACTTTATTAGGTAATATTATTGTGTAAGAATTTAATGTCTTCAATATTGTGTATTAACAGTATTGTCGTTAAACAGGGAAATAATTTTTAATATCCAGAGAGGAGGGCATGTAGCTGACAAGAGAGGGATCGCAATTGTGGCTGATGCTGTGGGACGCTGAGGAAGATGAGGCTAGAGCAGTGACCAATGCGTGACGGCACGGTGAAGACAGTCATTTGTCAGGTGACCTGACAAAGACGGTTGGAACAGACTGCTAAATGCAGGGCCGTTTCCGCATACTAATCTCACGCAATCCCCTCAACTAGCCTTGTGGTAACAGAATGTTTCTATTAGCTTGCCATATGGGAGGGGGGATGGCACAGTTTAAGGTGCAGTACGTTGTGTAATAAACTGTCACAATAGGGTCCTACAGAAATAGTTTTTTAAACTGCAAAAAAATAAAACTTGACCCTTCCCTCACAACGTATATGAAAATTAACTCAAAATGAATCATAGACCTAAATGGAGCTATACAACGTCTGGAAGAATACGTAGGAGAAAATCTTTGTGATTTGGGGTTAGACAGTGGGGTCTCAGAGAAAGATTTCTTAGATTAAGACACAAAAAAGCAAAAACCATCTAAGAAAAATTGCTAAGGGACTTCCGTGGTGGTTAAGACTCCAAGTTCCCAATGCTGGGGGCCCGGGTTCGATCCCTGGTCAGGGAACTAGGTCCCACATGCATGCCTCAACTATGAGTTCGCATGCCAGATCTAAGAAGCCCATGAGCCGCAACTAAGGGGCCCATCTGCCGCAACTAAGACCCAGCACAACCAAATAAATAAATTAAATAAATATGAAAAATTAAGAAAAATTGCTAAATTAGAGTTCATCAAAAATTTAACACTTCTAGTTTTCAGAGACACTTTAATATAATGAAGATAAGTCACAATCTGGGAGAAGATATTTACTAAACACATACCTGAGAGCAAGGACTATTTCCATTGCTTTTTATATAAAGCACTGTTAAATCTCAATGCAAATATCCAATTAAAAAATGGATTTGAACAGACACTTCATTTAAAAGGATATTTGCACATGAATAGACACTCAACATCATCAGCTATTACAGAAATGCAAAATGTGGCAAAAACCACGAGATTCAACTACACACCTACTAGAAAGGCTAAATTTTTTTAAAAACAAATATAAGGATCAGGTGAAGAGGTAGAGCATCTGCAACTCTCATAGACTGCTTGTGGGAAAGCAACATGGCACAGGCACTTTAGAAAACAGTTCAGCAGTTTCTTAAAAAGTTCAATAGGCACTTAGCATATGATGAAGCAATCCCACCCTGAGGTATTTTACCCCAAAGAAATGAAAACATATGCTCACACAAGACATATGTTCACACACACATGTGAGTGTTTTCAGAGGCTTTGTTCATAATAGCCAAAAAACAAGAAGAAACTCAAATGTGCATCAAACGATGACTGCGTATCCACACAACTAGAATACTGCTCAGCGCTCAAAAGGAATGAGCTACTGACAGGTGCAACAAAACAGATGAATCTCCAAAGAGACTGGCTAAGTGAAAGAAGCCAAAAACAAAAAGCTACATACCACATGATTTCATTTATCAAATATTCTGGAAAAGGCAACATTATACGGACAAAAATCAGATTGGTGGTTGCCAGGGGCTGGTAGTGACAGGAGGATGGATTGACTACAGAGGGACATGGGGGGTCTCTTGGGAGTGCAGAAGTTTTCTTGACCTCAAATGTGGTGGTGGCTACAGAACTATACGTTTGTCAAAACACATCACACTGTATATTTAAAAAGAGTGAAGTTTGTTAAATGAAAATTATACATAAATAAACCTGACTTAAGAAGATAATCAAACAAACCTAAAAATACAATTGAGTGAAAATCAATGTAAGAAAAATCAACTTACAGTGTTTCCAATTCAAGGGTCATCATGAGGATGCTTTCAATTGCTGTAAGTGACACTTGTGCTGTTCCCATGTCTCTGAAGGAGAAGCCCAAACATGCATGATATAAAACCCAAAGACAAAATTTCTAAACTGAAAAAGATACGTAACATGGGATTACTTCCACTTTGGCTTCTTACTTGCCATAGATGATAATTCCAAAGAGCTCTTTTGGAAGAAATTTAAATTTGCATCATCAAATTAATGACCTTGGTGCTGAACAGTACAATCATTTTCTATTAGCCTCACTTCTCATTTTCAATTGCGTCTACCTCTTTTGATCACTCTTTTTTAAAAAAATAATGTACCCCTTATTCCTTTTTGCTTTCTTGGATAAATACTATTCCTATATGCATCTTCATGTTCCATACCTATATGTGTTCTTCAACACTGTTCTCATCCTCTGCTGGCTCTCTTACCCATATATATTCTTTCTTAATCCTTTTCTTTGCCAATAACTCTTATTTTCAATAACCCAGTTAAAATCTAAATTATGACTGTTTAGCCAAAGTACTCAATTTTTGACGAAAGTCAAAAGGAGCAGAAATTATCTCATGAGCCATGAAACTGTTACAATACTTACAAAGAGTTTAATGCTGGCACTTTAAAAAGACAAGAATCTTCCACTGTTGGCAAAGGATTACGATTGAGAATTCTGAAAAATGGAATGGAATTAAAATTATCTGCATTTTCAATTACTTCCATGAAAGTTTATAGTCATTTTTTTTGCGTATGGAACTTGAAGGTTAAAAAAAATCATTTTCTGTCTTTACCTATAAATCTCCCTTAGAATCTGTAAAACACTCTTTCACTGGGAACTACCCAGGTCTCTAGATGATAAAGTGGAGAAGAGAAACAAACAAACAAACAATAAAATAGAAAAAAAGTGGCTAGCAAAGAAAAAATATGCCAAAGTACTTTTCACGTTAAAAACCCTCGAAGTGACTATGCTGGTAGGAAGCCCTTGCTCTGTAAAAAAGTACTGTTTCTAGTGTCCTCCATAATTCAAGGTGTTTTTCTTTCATCTCTACAAAGTTTGAAAAATTTCATGATTTAAACTACCCAGCTAAAGACAAAAATAAGGCTAATTCCTTGGTTCTGGAGCCAAAGAAGAGAGAAATCCAAGAGGAACTGGTGAAAGCCATACTCCCATCACATAGTCCCGTGTGTATCCTGGTGCCATAGCCTTTGTTACTGTGTATGTAATCAACTGTTTACTTGTCACTCTCCTAGATTGTCAGCAACTTGAGAGCAGGGACCACACTTTATTGTCATTATTATTCCTGTGCCTGACATAGTGCCTAATAGTTACTAGGCATTTAATAAATGTTTGCTGAATAAATAAATAACATTTTGTTTATATATCAATAAAATAAACAAATTAATTTTGGGGAACAAAATTTTATTCCAAAATGTTGGAATAGATTTTCTTCATAGTTCTTTCTTTCTTTCTTTTTTTCCCCCTTAGTTCTTTAAAACAAATAAGGGGGAAAAAAAAACAGAAAAGAAGCAGGAAGAAAGAAGAGAATATCTGACTTTAGGTTAACTCTACTCAAGAATTATTAGTGTACTTTTACAGAATATTATAAAGATAATTATCAAAACTAATATCTTTTGGGTTGCCATGCATATGTGATCAGCATTTAACATTTCATCCTCACAGTAACCTTATGTGATATATATATTACACAATTGTACAAATGAGGAAACTGAGGCACAGAGAAGTTACATAACTTGTCTTAAGTCATCAAGCTCGTAAGAAGCAGAGCTGGAGTTGGTACTCAGTTCTGACTCTAAAGCCTGTGTTTAACCTGAATGAAAAAAAAGGGTTTTTTTCTTTTTGAAACATCTGTTACTTTAACCTTAATTTTGACAGCACTAAATATAGAAATACCTTTTCAAACTTCATCTACCCATCTGGGAAAGCCTCTATGAGAACTATATTTTCTCTTTTTATTTATTTATTTATTTCTCTTTTTATTTATTTTTTCCTTAATCATCTCTCGTGATAAATATTTAATTAGCCTATGGCCATTGAGACTTTATAGATTTTTTTTTTAAAAATTGCAGGAAAATCAGTAAAAATGATGGAGGAAGGACATCTGAAAATTCATCCCCGCATGGAAGCAACAATAACAACAACAACAAAACTGGCAAAAATGGTCAGAATCAACGTCTTCTGAACTCTGGGAATTTAACCAACACGCTGGCAGCAAATGGGGGAGCAAGTTATTCAAGGAAAACAAATTAATTTCTGTAAGAACAACGAGATCTGTGTTGCTTGAACTTGCCCTCGACCTTTGGTCTCCATGCCAGTGGTAGCCTTGAAAAACAGCCCACATCCCTGGTACCAGAACGAGCAGCATGGACTGGGAGGTCCTTCAAAGCCTCATCCCCAAAGAACTGTCATTGTTGTACATGTCTGGTGGTCCCCTGGAAGACCTCACTTGAAAGGCTTGCCTTTGACCTGACTGAGGGCTGTCTAGTGAGAAAAGCCTCTGCTCAGGTGGCATTTCTGGAAAACATTTTCAAGCAAATATTTTAACATGGCGGTGGCATGAGGCAATGGATAACAGTTTGGGGCAAAAAACAACCCAACCGCAAAGCTTTAAAAGAAAAGCTGAGGAATGAGATGTCCACAGACACTTTGCAATATTCCAATGTATTCCTGGGAAACTGGAAGACCACAAGACATATTCCTGGGCATCTAGGAGAATAACTGTTAGCATTAATAAATGACTTCAGCAAGGTTGTAGGATATAAGATCAACATTATTTCTCCACACCAGCAATGAGTAATCGAAAAATGGAATTTAGAAAACAATTCCATGTGGAACAGCATCAAAACAAATATAATACTTAGGGGAAAATTTTACCAAGTAAGTGCAAGATTCACACTGAAAAGTACAAAACTGTTGAAAGAAATTGAAGAAGATCTAAATAAGTATAAAGACATGCTGGATTCATGGACTGGAAGATAATCTTATTAAAGTTTCACTACTTCCCAAATCGACCTATGGTTCCATTGCAATTCCTATCAAAATCCCAGCTGACTTCTTTCCAGAAATTGCCAAGCTGTTTCTAAAATTCCTATGGCAATTCAAGGAAACAGAATAACCAAAACAATGTCGGTAAAGAACGAAGTGGGAGGACTCACACATCCTGGTTTCAAAACTCAGTTCAAAGCTACTGCAATCACAGTGTGGTACTGGAATAAGAACAGACATGTAAATCAATGGAACAGAATTGACAATATAGAAATAAACCCTCATATTTATGGTCTATTGATTTTCAACAAGGGTGCCAAAACAATTCAATGTGGAAAGAACAGTCTTTTCAAATGATGCTGGGACAACTGTACATCCACACACAAAATAATGAAGCTTCACACCATATATGAAAATTAACTCCAAATGGATCAAATATCCAAATGTCAGCACTAAGGCTATAAAACTCTTAGAAGAAAACACAGGAGTAAATCTTTATGACCTTGCTTTAGACAACAGTTTCTTAGATATGATACCAGAAGCACAAACAACCAAAGGAAAAATAGATGAATTGGATTTTATAAAAACTAAAAAGTTTGTGCTTCAAAGGACACTTTCAAGAAAGTGAATAAACCTATGGAATGGGAGAAAATACTACAGGTGGGAAGAATAAGATGCAGTGGGGAGAAGAAAAGTATAGTAGTTGCTAGGTGTGACAATCTCAAAATTTTGAACTATTACAAATAAAACAGCCACCCTGAATCACCCCAAAGGGCAGACCCAAGTTATTTTTGCTTTTAGTGTTTATGCCTTTCTAAATCTGAGAAGCTGCCAGGATTCTAGTACATAGCAAAAAGTGAGGACAACACCCTCAAGTGTGTAAGCTTTTGTGTGTACATAGCTATGTAAAGGAAACCAATGCTAGCTGACTGGGGGAGCATTAGGGCGGCTCTGTGACCGCAGCTCAATTTGCCTTCATAGTGTGGCCACACCTCCCGCACTGATATTCTCAACAATGGGGTAAATAATTCAATAGGGATAAGGCTTTGATTTTCCTCTTATTCTCTCTTCGTGCTTATGTTCTTGGTACAATATTGATGTACCACGGACAAGCCAGCATGTGAATGTGCTCTGTCTGGTTAAGTTATATAGCCTTTCTACATTGTAGAGTCCTTCAGTTTCTAAAATCATGGAGCTTGTATTGTTAGATCCAATGAAGTGACTAAAAGAATTTTTAAAAATAAGCCATCAGTCTGGACGTGCATAGGTGAATGAAGGAGAAACACTTTACAGTCAGAGAAAAAAGCATACTTAACATTTAGGATTATCAACCACTGCCGGTTTTCCATAGTATATTTCATTCCTGATTTTATCTGAAAGAGATATGATTACTACCACCATTCAAAAAGTGGTACTTTATAATTTAATAAGCTCTTGGCTCATCTTTGAGGTAGATTTCGGATTTAAAATAGACTACCACGCTGCTAACTACTTCACCTGATATTTCTCAATAACATAGAGGCTTCATTCAAGAAACCTCTTGACTTATAATTACCTGACACCCGGTGATGAATCAAGGTTTTGTGGGGCCTGAACCTCATCTACTTTGGGAAATCCTATCTAATAAAAATATGCAAAGTTATAAATAGAAACATCGCTAGGACCCCTCTCAAGACTTTGGAAGGGACCTATGCAAGTGAGGAGCCCTGAAGCCTAAGGTTCATTGAATTCATGATAAGTCCACCTCAGCTGAGGCCCTTTTCCAAACTTATTTAATGCAGGCAACTTATAAACACCCCAGTAATATGTCATTATAGGTAGTAAAATGATTTAACTCGAGGGTGGCATCTTCCCTTGGTGGCTTGCCTTTGGTAAGAGATGCAATAAAGTTTGTATCTCACCATGGCAAATGTATCCTGAAGCAAATTAGCTTTGTCTATTAGAAAGACTTAGTCCGAAACAAAGACTTACTATACTGTGACAATCTTTTGAAAGTAACTGTGAATGAGTTTTCGGAGTACAGTACTAATTTATTTACAACACCAGATAGCTCTGATTCTTTCACTACCTTTTTCTGTCATTTAAGAGGAGCACAAATTCCAAAGGAACAAGTTGGTGCCTCTTCCATTACAAATCTTTTCTAACCTACCACCCATTTGCTACTTCATCACCCCCCTCCCTCACCTTGTTACCCTGCTGCATAGATGCTAGAATGGCTCTCATATATGTTTTCCAATCAACATCCATATTTCTCCTTCCAGTATGAAAGCTTCTTGAGGACAAAGTCCCTGCCCTATGCGTCTTTGTATCCCCAGCACTTAGTACAGTGTTCACAGACAGTGGGCAAGGCACTCAGTGAATGTTTTGGAATGAATTCATTAATTTTTAAACTGTGATTTATTTATTTATTTCCACAATGTATTGTCCTGTGTTGCCTACATAACTCTAGTGAAACTCTGATTCTTATAAGGAACTCTTGGTGTTCTAGGATGTTTAGGAAAGGTGGTGAGTTTAAGACGTTGTACTGACGCTACTAAAACCTCCTGGTGAAGGGACCTCACGAGCCTGCTCTCCGGTGTGCTAACAAAAGAAAAACCGACCCTTGGTGCTCTCTCCCCAAGGTAGGCGTCAGCAAACTAACAAGGGAAAGGAAGGAGGCCGCTAAAGATAGGCATCTGCAGGAATTGTTAATCCAGCTCCAGACACAGCCTCAACACCTTCATTAACCCAAAATGTGGGAACTGTGTGAAACTGGATTTCTGAACCATAAGACAGGTAAGAGAGTCTTTTCCAAAGCCAGGTGTAGAAGAGCTCTTTACCTTGAGTCTAAAATCGCCTTCGGGCCATTGAACGTACCCACTATCATTTCCTTGTGTCATGAGAAATCAGAGAAGTTTTGAGCTGAAGGGGTGTAAAACCCACACTTCTTATTGAAGAGTAGTCAGCAAAGAAAATATATTGAATTAGGCCGCAGCAAAGTCTTTTCTTTATATTTTTCACACTACAGCTGAACACAAACGACGTCTTTTTCCATACCTCAAAGGTTCCTATTGGCCACAGATAATTCACTTCAGCAATATATGCTTTTTTGAAAAATAATGTTCTGGGTGGCTGGGGAGAGCCCTGTGGTGGGTGTTCAGGAATTCTTTCTGCTTTACCATTTAAAAGAGCTAATGATGGTTGGGGAAGCACCCACACCCACTGAACCACACCCTGCTAAACTTAGTTCTCTGCAGCTCTGTGTTGCATACATTTTAAGCAGTTAGGAACTTTGCACATGAAAAGGAATCAAAGTGAAATTCAAAAGTGGAAGTGCCTGGACCATTCGCATATTGGAGAGGCATCCATGGAGTGGGATTCCATGACAATGCTAATCTGAGTGTTTTGGTTCGGGGCCTTTAATTGACCATGCCAAAGATCAGTACTATGGAAAGTAGAGCCTTTCATATATATGAGTTAAACAAGTCTCTTGGCCTCTTTGTACCTTAGTTTCCTCATTTGAAAAAAAAAAAATAAATGGCTCTCAAGACATACTTTCCAGAATTCATACTGGGCTTACTTACACCCAGCTAACCAATAACTGCATGATTGTTTTTACACACAGTTGTTTACATGTATTCATCTTCTATTTCACTTACAACTTGTGTAAAAACTGCATTCCATGCCAGGCCTGAAACGTTCCAAAGCTCAGTTCTGGGAGTAAATTGCAACCAAGATTTCTACAAAAAAAGACACAAGCAAAAGAATTAGAAAAACAGATATTCTTTCAGAACATTTATCCTTTGGCAATAATTCTAATTTATATATGATGAAACATAACATCACTACTCCCTCCATACACTAAAGAAATCTCACTGTGGGAGATATTATGATTTATACTTTCATGATTATATATGTGGTGCATTAGATACAAAATACTAAATGCTCATTAAATACTTGTGTTAAGTCATCTTTATTTCCCTAGCTAGGCAGCACTATTGACACTTTGGGCTGGATAATTCTTTGCTGTGGGAGGCTCTCCTGTACACTGTTGGATGTTTAGTAGCATCTCTGGTCTCTGTCCACTAGATGCCAGCAGCATATACAGTTCTGACAAGCAAAACTGTCGCCAGACACTACCAAATGTCACCTGTGTGCAAAATCACCCTGGTTGAGAACCACTGCTCTTGATACTGGGTGATGTTGGATGCTCAGCATGATCCTGCTCTGTGCTGGAACTGTCACCTCGGGATACAATGGAGACTGAGCTACAACTTCCCTAATGAGCTCTGGAGGCTGCGATGGGGTCTTCTGCTGGACTGGAGAAGGTTCAGCCTCTTTAGTGACCTGTGGATTTATGGGAAGTGCCCGAGCCAGAGATTTAACAGTGACATTGTACAAGTGTGACTGCTGAGCTTCATTTACCCCATGATGTGCTTCTAGTCGAACTACAACCTCCTTAAGTGTCTCCAAAGGCCGGGCAAGGGCCTCTTGAGGACTTGAAGTTTCTAGTTCCTCAGGGGCCTCTGAAGGCTGAGATGGAGCCTCCTGCAGAAGTGGAGGTGGTTCTACCTCTTCAGCGGGCTCTGCATGCTGAGCCTGGGCCTCTGCCTGGGGTGAAAAAGATTCAACGTCCTCAGGGGTCTGTGGATGCTGAGCAGGGGCCTCTTGATGAGGTAAAGATTCAGCCTCCTCAGTGAGCTCTGGATGACGAGTTTGGGCCTCCTGCTGGGATGCAGAAATATCTCATCCTCATCAGAAGACTCCCTGTCGTGTAGCTTTTGTTTTCCTTGCGTGTGGCGCTGAGAGGCCTATACATATCCCTAAGCCAAAGTGGCCGCCTTCTCCCGAAAAAGCCCTCCTAGAACACAGAAAGGGAAATATTAATTCTGCATCCCCCCTGCTTTCTCTGGCCACAGTACTTTATCCTCCTCACATCTACCTGACTCTCACTTTCCCCTGAGCTTCTCTTACGCAGCAGAAATCAAAAAAAAGCCCCTTGGAGGAAAACACACACAGTTAGTGTTACATGTCACTTTTCATCTCTCTCACAATGTGCTATCTCTGCTTTCATTAGGACTAAATGGGGACCTCAGTCCATAATCACAATGAGCAAAACCACCACAGACCCGGGATCATGAAAATCATTGCATGCATGCTGGCCTTCCAGAAGTTCTCTGTGTCTGTCCAAAATGGACCCCAAGTGTCTCTGGAGAGACATTTCTATGTGGCTTAGCATGGAGCATAGGCAGGATTTTCAGCCCCGTTCACCTTTCTTTGCCCTTGGCCAACTGCCCTCGTGCAGTGAAAACACTGCACAACGGCACTGGGCAGAAACTTGTTACTCCCTTAGACGCGCTTCACACCAGTCCGCTTCGGACTTAGTCGCACATGCAGCATTTGCTGGGGGTGTGGGTGTGGGGAGAAGGCGATTTTATTTTCCTGGCTGCTCTATCCTATAAGTTGAATCACACCAAGTAAACACCTGAACCCAACGAGCAAAGTCATCTATAGCTCTCTGACTTTCACTCTGCAGGCTGTCACTCAGGTGTCAGTGAATTGTGGAATCCGTTTAAAGGCCACGACCAGCAGGGAAGCACAAAATACTCTTTTCGAATACAAATAGAAGAGAAAAAAATCACAGTGCACAATAAGTTTGTTTCAGAAACTACTTATGTCCATATAGTATGTGTCTACTCGACTGTGACATAAAACGTAGCTCACAGCCCAAGCACAGTGTGTGATCAGTGGAGAAGTCCTCAGTGGAAAGGGACCATCTTCTTCTTGGTAATCACTAGCAGTATGACCATGGGGCAAGATAGTTTCCCTTTCTCTTTCTCCAGTTCCTTATTACAAAAGGAAGAGACAAACTAGTGTCTAAAGTTTCTCCCGGTTAAAATTCTATGAGGTTTGGATAAAGGGAAGAGAGAGTAGGGGCCTGAAAAACAGTAGGATGAGAAGGGAAGTTTTCTTGCCACTTTCCAGGAGGGACTCATATGTTCTACCTTTCGTCAGCTTTGAGTGAGGCCAGCCCCTAAATCCCCAACCATGTGGCCCTCCCTACCCCAGAGCCTCCTAGAAGGCCTCTGGCCTGGCCTGATGCCTGGGAGCCAGGCATCAGCCCAGCAGGAACAGGTACAACCAAAACCTCTCCCCGTCCACCCTCTTTCCTTAAAGGACTAGTGAGAGCAGATGAATGTGTGCCAGTCCTGTTCTAACTCAGCTTGGGCTGGGGAGCTAATTCTGCTGATAAATAAACTAGGGTAAACCATTAGGGTAATTAAACGTTCTTCCTGCCTTTGGTGAGGAAACTGAAATAGATGAGCTCTAAGTTCTCCTCTAGTTATAAAATTCTGCTTTCAAAGACCAATATTTACCTTCTGCATCTTTTTCTATCTTCCTCTTTTGCAATTCTATGAGAAGAAATCTGTTTTGAAAGAAAACAGGATCATGATTATCCATTACAACTATTTCCAAATCCTTATTCATTCCTTTTTACTTTAAATCTGATCTATCCAGTAAGATGTTAACTCTTTCAAGGAAAGGAATTCTACCCTGTTTAAGAATCCTTTGACTCTTCCACAGTACCTAACTTAGGGTCTTGCATGCAGCTGGCGATATATTTTATTGACTGTTTTAGATAACGTTCAACAGATAATTCCTAATAAAAACTCTTAGAAGTAGGAAAAGAAAATAAAAGTATCTGGCAGAAACCTAAGCATTGTTTTAAAGTCAAGAACAAGAGTAGGATGCCCAATCATTACTGCTACTATTGAGCATTGTGGAGGAGGTCTTAATCAGTACGATAAGAAAAACGAAGTATTGGAAAGAAGAGACAAACATATCTGCATATGAAACAAGGGACCCAAAAAGACCAAAAGAATCAACTGAAATTTTACTGGAAGTAACATGAGTAAGATGGCTCCATACAAAATCAAGAGATCAACATATTAGCCTCAATAGCTTTCCCATATAACACAACTAACTAACTAAAAAACAGAAGAAACATCCCATTTACTATATCAATAAAAATGCATAAAGCACCTAGGAATAAATTTAGCCACAAATTTGTAAGACCTATGTGATGAAAATATTAAACCTTTTTTGAAGCACATTAAGAAGTACTTACATGGCATGAGATACCATCCTCCTAGAATGTTGTAAAGAGGTCAATTCTCTTCAAATGAAACTAAAAATTCAATGCAATCCATTTTATAACCAAAATAATTTTTAAATAAACCTGGCCAGCTGACATTTGGTAGAGAATATATGTGAGAATAGTTATGAGATGTATGCCAAAGAAGGTCAAAGAGTAGGACCTTGCCCTACCAGAAATAAAATATGTTATAGAGCAACTGGAATTAAGCAGTGTGATATCAGTACTGGTACAGGACAAGATAACTGGATCACAGAACAGCATCCAGATGAAGATAGCATAGTAGACCAGGGAAGAAAGAATAAACCATTCAGTGAAAGATTTGAAAAGAATCAGATCTTCATGTAGGGGGAAAAAGTTAGATCCCCTACCTCAACCACACGAACAAACAAATACAACAAATTCTGGACAGATTATAAAAGTACTTGAAGAAAATCTTAGAGGTGATTTTTACGTCACGAGGTGACAAAGGCCTGGCTAACAAAACCCACCCCACATGAGCCATGAGGAGACGACAGGCAGATATGGTGGCAGACTGTCAACACACCTCCTACTCTTCACAGCCCTCGCCCCCTTTTCCCCTGGACTGTTTGTCTTCTTCTTGTTGACTTACAAAACTCTTGGGAGTTCCCTGGTGGTCCACTGGTTAGGGCGTGGCTCTTTCACTGCTGTGGCCCGAGGTTCAATCCCTTGTCAAGGGACTAAGATCCTGCAAGCTGCACAGCATGGCCAAACCCCACCACTTCGAAACAAACAAACAAAAACTCTTTATGGTAAAGAAATACTGGCTTTCATTGAATTTCAGTGTTTCGAATATTTCCAGTGTTTTTGTCTCTAAGGAGACAAGACAAAAGAGTGGAGGAGGGAGCACCAGCTTTGCAGTCGGGTGAAACTGCCTTCTGCTTTCGGTTTGGCCGCTGGGGCCTTACACTGATCTCCTTCATCTATGAGGGAGGGATAGTAATATCATCCTCACAGGACTGTGGGCTTTAAATCAGACAATATATGGAAAACTCTTCATCTTACGCTCGGCATGAATCAGTGCTAAGCTGGTGTCACAGACAAGATGGTGGAATATATCAAAGGCTCTGCTTGTGGCATCAGGCTCTGAAGGCTCTTTCCCACCAGAAGATTATAGAAATATTGCTTTTATTTTCTTCTAATACCTTTATGTGGTCTTTTTTCACATTTATGGATATATGTTTATTTAACATGAAACATGGGGATCTGCTATTTACCCCCCAAATAGTTAGGCAGCTATTCTATCACCATTTATTCATTTTCTTCCCCTGATTGCAATATTAAAATATGACATTTCAAAAGTCTTAAGAACACAGGGGTCTATTGCTGGACTCTATCCTACTTCAAATAAATATTCGGTTGCATTATTCCTCACTGTGGAATTGACATAACGCCTCACCTCTCTTCCGTTGAACACCATTATTGTCTACCATAGGAAGAACACTGCATGGCCCCTGTCCTCCAAAAGCTTATCGTATAAGTGGGGAGAGGAAATAAAGGTTAGGACTCCTCGCTTTCACTGCCGAGGGTACAGGTCCAATCCCTGCTTGGGGAACTAAGATCACACAGGCCCAAACAAAACAAAACAAAACAAATGCAAGAAGTTAAAAACAATAAAAAGGGGACTTTACAGAAATTCTAAAAATGCCAAAGGCCATATGCCACCTGAGATGTAGAGGGTACAGTCTGGGCAACGGCCAATGACTAGCAAGCTAGTCCCCAGCCTCCTAGGCTCAGAAATCATACTCTTCCTCACCAAGCGAGAACTCACGTCTTCCTGTTGTAGCAGTCTCACTTTATCAATATCACAGGATTGATCAAACATCAGAATGCCAAATTATTACTTGACAATGAGAAATACATCTGTTCTACACACGGGGCATCTGTGTCTACACAGTCAGAGAATTACCTTCTGTGGGGACAGGCCTCCGTGGCACACTGAAGCACAATCACAGAATCGAAGGCTACTTGGTGAGATCAGAATTAGAAAAGGAATCAGCTGAATCCAGAACTTAATGGGAAGGCCTGAGGTAACTGGATCCATCCATCTCCTCAACAGGCAGCCTGGCTAGTGGGCCTGACTCCTCAGTTATGCTGCCTAAGGTGCCATCTCTACTCTTGGGCAATGTGAGGATGGGCACTGCCCATGTTGGTCTCTCCTCACCTTTTCTATGCTTTCACTAGTGACCAACCCTCCTGCAGATAGACACATTTCTCTTTAGAAGTTAGTACATCATGTCAGGTTTGATTCAAGTGTGATAGGCCAGGAAGCCATTGGTCCTTACACATCTCTGCTCAGCTCCATGATGTGCTAACCTTGGTGGTTCTCTCTTGGGGGGCTGCCTTTCAAAAAACTGCTTACCACTTTTGTGAGTTCTGAGGGGAGGGGGGACTACTTTGCTATGGCCCCTAAGAAATGGTGACAAACCTCACAGGACTAGGATCAGGAGGGCTGGAGTATTCAGGGAAGGCTTTACAGAGAAAGATATCTGAACTTGAGTTGGCTTTTCAGAGATTCATAGGAGTTCCACAGGCAAAGCAAAATAAAGGAATTTTCGATGGACAAAGGCACAGACAAAAGTAGGAATGGCTATGGTGTAACTAGCGTATAGTGAGGAGCTGCTTTGGCTGGAATGGAGGGCTGCCATCACAGGAGAAAAGATAACTAAAGTAATGTGGAGTGGTAGGGTAGAATCAAGACTGTCAGCCTATTAAATCAATCTTTTAATGTTAGCAACTGCCTGCTGGGAAAAGTAATCAACCACTATGTAACTGAACAAAAGGTAAACAGGCTAGCTCCAGGAATAGGCTACTATAAATATTTGAGGGTAGCCTGCTGCAAGAGTTTACTTGCAGTGTTTTAATGGAACCTATCTACACAATTCCTAATACACCGGAGAAGAAAGCTGCTAAGTAAACCTGAGGAATTGACGAGATCACACTTTTGTCTTTTAGGCATGCCCTTTTAGCCCTCCCAGGGTGACTGATAGCTCCTTGAGTATGGAGATCCTATATCTCTCATCACTTCAGCCAAGAAGGAAAGAAATCAACAGTAGAATGAGAGTGACTGGTGAGTACATCAAATCAGCATACTTTGTTGGGTTGAAGAAAATTTACTATCATGTCAACTCTGGCCTTCTTATAAACTTCACGTGTCAAAACAGTCCAATAGCTTGTTATCAGGGATCCAATTCCATAGGGATCTCCTGGGAGTGAAGTTCCTTTTAAAAACCCTGTGGGGACTTCCCTGGTGGTGCAATGGTTAAGGATCCGCCTGCCAGCACAGGGCACACAGGTTCGATCCCTGGTCTGGGGAGGTCCCACATGCTGCGGAGCAACTAAGTCATTGTGCCACAACTCCTGAGCCCGTGCATCTACAGCCCGTACTCCACAACGAGAGACGCCACCTCAGTAAGAAGCCCACGCACTGCAATGAAGACCCAACGCAGCCAAAAAAAAAAAAAAAAAAAAAAAAAACACAAAAAAAAACATCCTGGGAATATACTTTTCATTAAAAGAACAAAGTGTATGTCAGTCCTCATGGCTAAAGGGAAGAATCAAGTAGTAGCAGGAGGAAAGGTGGATTTGATTCTCAGTTTCTGGGTTCTGAATCTGAATTAATTATTGTCCTTACCTCAATGAGACAGAGAATTCTAACACAAATCGTCACTACTACAGGTACAGATACTGCCAAGATGAGTTTGTTGTTATAGTCATAACCTGGAACTTGTTTTGTGAGCTAAAAAAATATATAACAATTTTTAAAAACAAGGAGATAGAAGGGATGAAAACTTACGATTCTTAATCCTATTCTAAACGATAGCTAACTCTTCTTAAACTACTATGAAACCCAATCCTTCCAGGCGAGTAGCTTCTATAAGAACAAGTCAAATTGAATGTTATTAGTCTTATCATTAGCATTTTCTTCTACAATTTATCTACAATTTATTTATCTTGTGTTATGTCCTTTTCGCGTCTACCCTAGGAATAGTGACACACTCTCTCAATGAGCAAAGTTGGAGATCACTGTCTTAGCCCGTTTCATGGCTGAAGATAAGATACTGACTAGGAGCCCGTGGTATTCCCGCTTGGGCACGTTAATGGCATGTCCTAAACTGAGTAAAAGTCCAAGTCCCATGTGTCAGGGGTTATCCTCACCTCACTTGACTCCTGCTCTTTCTGCTCACTCTGGGCTTCTGTGCTCTCACTGATATAGTTGTCAGCTTTCCACTGGTCCATATCCCATTCCGCTTTGGACACATTTACTTCTTGCTGCTTGCTGAGGAGCTTCATCAGGAGGCCTGTTCTAGAGATGGGGTTGGCACAGGCCAGCTGCACGTGGGTGTCCGAGCAGTCTATTTTCAAAGTCTGGATAACATGAGAAATGAGCCTTTGCACGTCAGTGTTGGGGATGAGGGACCAGAGCTGCTGGTTTAGCTGAGTTTCAACTTGATCACCCGGGGATGCGAGCCCTGGGAAAGTGAAGCCTGTGGGCTTAGAGGATAATTCAGTGACCATGTTGTGGTGCTCCCATTGTGTTTTGTTGCTGTGTTGAACAGCTGGCATACTGTTGTCTGCAGCAACAGTAGAATGTGCAGTGGAGACGTTCCTATGGCTAGTGTTTCCAGGGCCGGTTCCTCCTGGCAGAGTAGCGTTTCCTGTAGAAATAATTGCTTCAGAAACATTTTGTGCAGTATTGTTTTCTGAAGTAGTGTTTTCTGCAGAAGGGTCTGAAAGAGAAAATAATTCTGGAAAAGGATTTTCCTGAGAAGTCACTTCTCCTGAAGACGAAACAGCCTCTCGTGGAGGGGAATTTATGAGACTCCTCACGACAGAGAACGGAGGGCTTGCAAGCATCATTCTATCAAGTGAACTTTTCTTTCTGAACTTTCGACTACCTTTTTTTTTTTTTTTTTTTTTTTTTTTTTTGCGGTACACAGGCCTCTCACCGTTGTGGCCTCTCCCGTTGCGGAGCACAGGCTCCAGACGCGCAGGCTCAGCGGCCATGGCTCATGGGCCCAGCCGCTCCACGGCATGTGGGATCTTCCCGGACCAGGACACGAACCCGTGTCTCCTGCATCGGCAGGCAGACTCCCAACCACTGTGCCACCAGGGAAGCCCCTCGACTCCTTTTAACTTTGGGTTTTCTGTGGACCCGATGAGACCTAATTTTATGGAAGATGTATTTTTTTTCCAGAATGTGAGATTAATTCGAAGTCCTTAATATTTCTAACTCTTGCCTTTGCATCTTCGAAAACATGAATAGCGTTGGATAAGTCTTTTGATTGGCTTTTAACCTCAGATGGGGATTTTGGCGGGATGGAGGCACAAGGCCTGCCCTTGAAGTACGGTTTCAGGGAAGAGGAGCCTGCGGCCTTGTGTTCCTTTAGGAATGAAGACTCTGCATTGGAGGACTTTCCCACCAGCTTCCTGGGCCTCTGCACCACGAGAAGCTGTTTCAGCTTTCTTGGGGATGGCCTCCTGAGCTTTCATTCTTTGGCAGTGCTCGCCACAGATGGCTGGGCATTCTGTTCCCTCCTGACGCTCTCATCTCCCACTGCTTTGAGGTGCATTTTCTGTATGCCCCTTGAGGACCTTGTTCACTCTCAGCAGCTTTTCCTCTGTACTCTCAATCTTTGCTAGGCTGTCTTTCTGTGGTTGGGCAGTTTCTAATTTCTTTTGAAAGATGTAGCGTGTAAACATGGCACTTAAAAGGTTGGAACGCGTATGCGTGGCAGGTTTTTCTTCCTTTTTAACCTCATCAATTTTTTCTTGAGTTTCTGCATCTAACAAATTTTCCACAAAATGGAGTTCCCTCAATTTGTTTTTATTAGTTGAATTGTTGGGTACAGGTTTAACAGAAAGGCTCCTTGTATTGTTTTTCAAAAGGCCCAGCGGCATATGTCCATCTTGTTTATTTGAAAAAAGAAGTTGAATGAATGGTAATAATGTTGATTCCACATCTCCTAGATTTCCCTCTGAGATATAAGGCAGTATGTAATTTAGTGTACTGATAATATCACTTTTATTATGAAAGTCCAGCTGCTCATTCATGAAGCCTGACAAGCTGACAGCACTGTTATGTGAGGACATCCTCTCTGACTCAATAGTCAGCTCGGTGCTGTTGTTCTTCTGCTGGGCTTGTAACAACTTCATCAACGATCCTCCTGCATTCTCTATAGATGTTTCTTCATCTGTCAAAAGAGAAGGGACTGTTTTTCATCACTGAAGACTGATGGGACAGCCTTTTGTCAGTCCACAGCCAAAGAAATGAGGAATCAGTCAAAGTTTGAGTGCTACTTAGGAGAAAAAGAAACCCACACTTAAGCCTATGACTGGCAACAACAAAATGTGAAAAAGGTCTCTCTTGAAAAAGGGGCTATCTACTCAGAAAATTCTGTAGCGTGAAACATAGGAACTATATTCAGGATTACTCCACTGGTGCCCAGGGGCCAGTACTCAAGAAAAGCCAAGGCTGGAAGACAAATATTCCCCTAATCAGCTGGACTCTCTGCAGACCTACTGTGACTCCTCACATTCATATACCCCATCCTGTCCTGCCTCAAAGGCACAGGAGTGTGAGGCTTCCTCTCTCCACCTCTTCAGTGTGCTTGTGTTCTTGCTGCTATCACAGATCTCCACGACAACAACCGCCGCTAACAGGTCGTCATCTGGACATGTCCTACTCCAACTACCCACTGAGTCCTTTGTTTAGTCCCTGCTTCTATATATCCCAGTCCCCATAACAGAAGGCTCTATACAGAAAAAAACACTATGTCCGCCCTGGCTCTTTGCTAAAATTTGGGCAGGGATCTCGGGTATAAGTTAAGAGATTTGCCAGATTGTATGCCCATGTGGAATGTTCAACAAATCAATGGAATAATACTTGAGGCCCTAAAATGTAGACGGGAAAAAGCAACTTCTGTCAGATGGCTACTTTGCTTTCAATTCATTTTACTTCTAATATTTCCAGCTCTACTTGGGGAACCATCCAAATCTTCTGACTGTGTGAAGGTAATGTGTACCATTGTGTAGCTGGGCTTGTCTTCCAAAAGGATTGAAAGTATTTTTGGTGAGGGTCAAAGGAGGAGGGAAGGGTCATGAGAAAGGAGGAGCAGAGGCTAGCTGAGAGCCCCAAACTGGGGACAGGAGATCGGGGCACTAGGTTCATAGCACTTAACACCTCTGATCTTGTTTTTCCTCACCGGTAAAAGGAGAGTAAAAATGCCTTTTCTGCCCACTTCTGGGGGAGAAGGGAGTAATATAATTAGTAAAAAAAAATGTTTGGGGGAGTTCCCAGGTGGTCTAGTGGTTAGGACCCGGCACTTTCCCTGCTGTGGCCCGGGTTCAATCCCTCGTGGGAGAACTACGATCCCACCAGCTTTGTGGCCAAAGGAAAAAAAAAAAAAAAAACTGTGTTGAAAAATCAGCCATTTTGTCTTTATATAAGTGGCAAAGTGTTATTATTTATGATGTGCTCTAGATCACTGAAAGAGACCTGTATTCAAGCTACCTGGGCATGAAAGCACATTTTGGAAGTCATCAAGTTAGTGCCCATAAATCTAATATATAGAAAAATAGTTGAAAGCCCCTGAGTGTTTTGTGGATAGAAAAACTTGCGATTCAGAGCAAGTTCAGAGCTGGACAGTCAAAGAAATAACTAGCTCTCCCATGCATTAGAAGGGCTTGGTAGCAGCTTCTGCTTATGGAACCAGAAACTCTCAGGCTCCAGATAGGACCTAAAACAGCATCACTTGTACTCTTCATAAAATTGCAGAAACAAACAAAATAAACAAAACTATATTTACACCTGTCTTATAAGACAAAGGGTACTTGAGACCTAATGTATATAAAATCAGTTTACAAACTGTGATGTACTATGTGAATAAGTTCTCATTTGCACAGAGGGCAGCATAGGATATGTGGCCATTAATGTGAATTCCCTTCCCCCTTCCATTCCTTTCTCTGGTTCCTTTACATATGCAGATCAGTTACATTATGAAGCTAATAATGTAACTGAGCTATTCTTAGCTTAATAATGTAACCAAGAATCTGATTTTTAGCAAGGGGGTAATTCTTAGAAATTTAGGGAGCTGGAACTCTGAATGAATGTATTAAAATAATGTAATTACATCATTAGTTTTAAAATGTATCATCCTTGATTAAAAATAAAAAATTAAGTTAAAAATTAAAAATGTATTATCCCGCAATTGAGACTCACCACAACGTGTGACGTCCCTCAGGCGTTCACTGTCACAACGCAGCTTGACTGTCTCACAGACAACCTCAATAGTATTTTTAAATTGGCAGAGGCAGCAGGCCCTCCGGCTGGGTAAGATCCTATAAATGGAAACACAGGTCATTAAATTCGTGGTAAAAGAGTTACCTGAGTAGGTAGAAGAGGTAGGCCAAGGCCACCACAGACCAGTGCAAAAAGGAGTTCTTGGGGCATATGGACTATAGAACTGGATAGGGGCCGGTTGGCCAATTGCTGCCCTTGACTGTTGGAAATAAATATCGAGGAGGAGAGAGGTGCCCAACAGAAGGATTAGGATGGCAGTAGGTATGATATGCCTAGAAAAAAGGGAATAGGGATTAGAATTGGGTGACATTGAACTGCAGTTTAATTCAGAAGTATCTCCTTCCAACCCGAAAGCCTCACTTTGGGTTGAGAGTACACCCGAAGAAGGCAGACTTCTAAGAAGAGTATGAATAAGACCGCACATTCTGGAGTCACTTTCTCAGTTCCTATTTGTGAGGAGTAATATATTAGAAATTATTCTAGTAATAAAAAAGCATCATGTGGCTAAACAATAACAGAGATCGCATTGACCAAATCTGGACAAAAGGAACATTCCAAAGAATAACATTATCATTATAATAAGGTATAACACAGTTAATTGAAAAAAAAGCACATGAGTTCATAATGATACTCCAAATGAAAAGTGGGGGAGCTCTTCTTTATAGAATAATGTCAGCTAATAAATGCAAAAGGAAGGATAGAATTAGGAAAGTGTTATTTTGCAACTATCAATGTAATAACCGATTCAGACAAGGATTATCATTGATGCACAGTTGGGTGAAGAGTTGTTTGAAAGTAGGATCTTCACTGATCCCAAGGATCACCCCACATATTATTTATCAATTACCAAGGGGAAAAATAACTTTACAATGGAGAGATATGGAATAGACCACCTTAATCAAGTGATCAAACTTAGCACTGGGCCACCTCAAGGGATGAAGTATGAAGAATACATCACCTATATAGTATTCTTCCCCAAAATGTTTACTTTGAATCTAATGAGGAAACAGACAAATACAGATTGTGGGGCAATTTACAAGACAACTGGCTTAGACTCTTCAAAAAAGCCAATGTCATAAAAGACCAAAAAAAGATAGTAGGGAAAAATTCTAGGTTAACCGAAACACAGACATGACATGCAATGCCTCATCTTTAATTGGATCCTGTATCAAAACAAAACAGACTTAAAGAATGTTATTGGCTTCTGGCCAAGATGAAGTACAAGGGCCAACTTAACCTCCCAGCTGAAACAAGGAAAAAATCAGATGGAACCTATGAAACAACAGTCTTCAAGAAACGGAACCTCAGGCAATACATTTCAGTGATTCCCGAGGAGATGGGAAATAAATGAAGTGATCCCTATAATTGCCCTTACTTCTCTGAGAGAGTATCCACGTCATGGTACAGGGAAGAGAAGTCCAGACAGAGACTAGTGGGCTCCCTGACAGACGAAATGGAGAGAAGAGTCTGGGAAAACCAAGGTAACTAGAGTTCACAAAGCAGAGTATCAGAGAGAAAAGAAGTGCACAGACAAAGAACTCTGGAGATATGCAGAGGGAGCTCTTGAGAATTCAACAAAGTATGGGTCAGTACATTTGTGTGAGGAATAACTTGATGCCAGGAAAAGAACCACATGAAAGGATTAATAAGAAGAACAACTGGATATCACACAGGGTTGTAGGAATAGTACCTGTTCCTACAAGTCAGACTGGAAAACCTCATGATACGCAGAAAGGACTTGTCTCAGTAGTTGCAAATGATGAGCTCCAGACTAAAGGCTACTTGGACTCCTACCCAACGAACCTTAAAAGCTAGACCTAAAAGAATAAAAGTGTTTTGAGTAACCTAATTTCACCCAAAACAAAGCCCAGGCATTTTACAGGAATAAAAATATACATAACACACAATAAACTAAAACTCACAATATCTGGGATCATATGAAAAATTGCATGCAAGCATGCAAAGAAGTAGGAAAATATGACCCATACTGAGGAGAAAAGGCAATCAATCAACAATAACCCATAATCGATACAGATGTTAGAATGGGCAGGAAAGAACTTTTAAAAAGTTATTATACATGAAGAAAAGTTATTATAACTGTATTTCATATGTTAAAACACCCAGACTAAACCCTGAAAATGTTAAGTACAGGCATGCAAAATGTAAAACAGACCTAAATTGAGCTTCTAGAGATTAAAAACAATGTCTAAATGAAAAAGATATTGCAGGAGGTTAAAGGCTAATTAGACACGGCAGAAGGTCAGTGAACATTAAGGCATAGCAACAGAAACTATCCAAAATGAAACAAAAGGAGTAACAAAACAACAACAAAATGAATAGAGCCTCAGTGACTTGTGCAACAACTTCAAGTGGCCTAATACATGTGTACTTAGAGTCCATGAAGGAGAGGAGAAATATAAAAATTTGAAGAAATCATAGCCAAAATTTTTCCAACTTGGTAAACACTATAAACCCACAAAGTCAAGAAGATCAATGAACTTTAAGCAGAAGAAACATGGACAGAACTACACCAAGGCACAGAAAATAATCGAATTGCTCTAAACCAGCAATAAAGAGAAGAATTTAAAAGGAGCCAGAGGAAAAAATTATACACTACGTACAGAGGAACAAAGATAACAATGACAGCAGAATTCTTGCTTGAAAAATCATAAACGAGAACTCAGTGGAATAACATCTTTAAAGTAGTGAATTGAATTCTATCAAGCTAGAATTTTATACCCACATCTGTCAAAACAAAAGCAAAATAAAGACTATCTCAGACATACAGAAGCTGAAAGAATTCATTGCTAGTAGACTTTCACAATAAGAAATGTTAAAAGAAGTATTTTTAAGCAGAAGGAAAATGACACCAGATTGGAATATGGATCTACATAAAAGATTAAGAATACTGGATACATACAACAATGAAAACCCAATTCAACCAAAAATAAATAAACAAATTAAGAAAAGAAGGGAAAAATCATATAATCACTGCAATGGATGCAGGAAAAGAATGAAAACATCTAACATACATTCCTGATTAAAGAAAAAAAAAACAGCCCTCAGTAGACTAGGAATGGAAGGAGACTTCCTCAACTTGATAAATGACTTCTACAAAAAACCTAACATCATACTTAATGGTGAAGGACAAAGTACTTTCTCACCAGGATCAGGAACAAGGCAAGGATATCTGCTCTCATTGCTTCTATTTGACCTTGCACTGAAGGTTCTAGCCAGTGCAATAGGGCAACAAAAAGAAAAGAGATATTCAGAATGCAAAGGAAGAAGTAAAACTATCTTTATTTGCAGATAACATGATTATGTAGAAAACCTGATAGAAGCTACGAAAATGCTACTGGAACTAATAAATGAGTTTATCAAGTTTGCAGGGTACAAGATCCACATACAAAAAGATGAATTTGTCTCAACAAACAATCAGAGATCAAAGTTTTAAAATGCTACTTATAAAAGAATCAAACATATAAAATACTTAGAATAAGTCTGACAAAAGACTTGCACCCTGAAAACTGTAAAATATTGCCGGGGGAAATTAAGAAAGACCTAACTAAATGGAGAGATATAAAGTATCCATGGATCAGAAGATTCAATATTGTTGAGACATCAATTCTCCCCAAATCGATTTATACATCAAAACCCCAGTAGGCTTTTCTATAGACATTGACAAGCTAATTCTAAAATTCATATGGAAATAAAATTTAGAATCACTAAAACAACTTTGAGAAAGAACAAAGTTGAAGAACTAACAGTAACTGATTTCAAGGATTATGAAGCTACACCTTCAAGACATTGTGATAGTAGTGTAAAGAGAGACAAAAAGACCAAAGGAACAGAATACAAAGTTCTGAAGTAGAGAGAGGGGGAGAACTGACTGTCAGGTTCAAAGGCATTTCAGTGGAGAAATGATAGTCTTTTCAACAAATGATGCTGGAACAACTGAATATCCAGGTGCAAAAAGGAAAAAAAAAGGAACTTCCATCTAAACCATATACAGAAATGAACTCAAATTGGTTCAAAGATCTAAATGTAAAACATAAAACTATAAAACATCTAGAACAAAACAGGTGAAAAATTTTATGACCTTGAGTTCGGCAAGATTTCTTAGATACAACACCAAAAGCATAATGCATAAAAGAAAAAAAACAGATAAATTAGACACCATCGAAATTAAGAATTTCTGCCCTGCAAAAGACACTCCTGAGAGAACGAAAAGATGAGTCACAGAATGGGAGAAAATACCTAGCAACTTACCTATTGGATAAAGGACTAATTTCCAGAATATATAAAGAACTCTCAGAACTCCAGAAAAATATAAATAAAAGATTCAAAGATATACAGATGGAAAATAAGCATATGAAAAGATGTTTGACATGATTAATCATTAGGGATGCTACAGTGAGATACAACTACACACCTATTAAACTATCTAAAATTAAAAATACTGAGCATAGCAAATGTTGGCCACAACGTGAAGAAAATGCAGCTCGCATACACTGCTGGTAGAGATGTAAAATGATCAAACCACTATGGAAAATAGGTATTTTTAAAAAACTTAAACATACACTTACCAATGATGCAGCCATTCTACAGGCAGGCATTTACCCAGGAGAAATGGAAGTAAACATCCATACAAGACTTGTACACAAATAGTCATAGCAACTTTATCTGTAATAGACAAAGACTCAAACAACTCAAATGTCCATCAATGGTCAATACATAAATGGTGGTACATCCATATAAAGGAATGCTATTCAGCAATAAACAGAAATGAATTACTGATATATACAACAATATGGATGAAGATTAAAATAATTATGCTGAGTTAGAAGCCAGTTAGAAAAAAGTATACACTGTATGATTCCATTTATATAAAATTCTAGAAAATGCAAACAGAAAGCAGATCAATGGTTGCATGGCGATTGGGAAGTGCAAGGAACGATGGGAAGGATTACAAAGAGACATTAAGAAACTTTCTGAGGTGATGGACATTTTGATTTTCGTGATGTCTTCATGGTGTGTATGTATGTGAGTGTGTGAACACAGATTACTGCATGTCAATTGTACCTCAAAAAGCTGTTAAAAGAAATGATATTATATAAGAGAGACAATGGGGGAAATTTGAATAGCAACACTTTATTAGGTAATATTATTGTGTAAGAATTTAATGTCTTCAATATTGTGTATTAACAGTATTGTCGTTAAACAGGGAAATAATTTTTAATATCCAGAGAGGAGGGCATGTAGCTGACAAGAGAGGGATCGCAATTGTGGCTGATGCTGTGGGACGCTGAGGAAGATGAGGCTAGAGCAGTGACCAATGCGTGACGGCACGGTGAAGACAGTCATTTGTCAGGTGACCTGACAAAGACGGTTGGAACAGACTGCTAAATGCAGGGCCGTTTCCGCATACTAATCTCACGCAATCCCCTCAACTAGCCTTGTGGTAACAGAATGTTTCTATTAGCTTGCCATATGGGAGGGGGGATGGCACAGTTTAAGGTGCAGTACGTTGTGTAATAAACTGTCACAATAGGGTCCTACAGAAATAGTTTTTTAAACTGCAAAAAAATAAAACTTGACCCTTCCCTCACAACGTATATGAAAATTAACTCAAAATGAATCATAGACCTAAATGGAGCTATACAACGTCTGGAAGAATACGTAGGAGAAAATCTTTGTGATTTGGGGTTAGACAGTGGGGTCTCAGAGAAAGATTTCTTAGATTAAGACACAAAAAAGCAAAAACCATCTAAGAAAAATTGCTAAGGGACTTCCGTGGTGGTTAAGACTCCAAGTTCCCAATGCTGGGGGCCCGGGTTCGATCCCTGGTCAGGGAACTAGGTCCCACATGCATGCCTCAACTATGAGTTCGCATGCCAGATCTAAGAAGCCCATGAGCCGCAACTAAGGGGCCCATCTGCCGCAACTAAGACCCAGCACAACCAAATAAATAAATTAAATAAATATGAAAAATTAAGAAAAATTGCTAAATTAGAGTTCATCAAAAATTTAACACTTCTAGTTTTCAGAGACACTTTAATATAATGAAGATAAGTCACAATCTGGGAGAAGATATTTACTAAACACATACCTGAGAGCAAGGACTATTTCCATTGCTTTTTATATAAAGCACTGTTAAATCTCAATGCAAATATCCAATTAAAAAATGGATTTGAACAGACACTTCATTTAAAAGGATATTTGCACATGAATAGACACTCAACATCATCAGCTATTACAGAAATGCAAAATGTGGCAAAAACCACGAGATTCAACTACACACCTACTAGAAAGGCTAAATTTTTTTAAAAACAAATATAAGGATCAGGTGAAGAGGTAGAGCATCTGCAACTCTCATAGACTGCTTGTGGGAAAGCAACATGGCACAGGCACTTTAGAAAACAGTTCAGCAGTTTCTTAAAAAGTTCAATAGGCACTTAGCATATGATGAAGCAATCCCACCCTGAGGTATTTTACCCCAAAGAAATGAAAACATATGCTCACACAAGACATATGTTCACACACACATGTGAGTGTTTTCAGAGGCTTTGTTCATAATAGCCAAAAAACAAGAAGAAACTCAAATGTGCATCAAACGATGACTGCGTATCCACACAACTAGAATACTGCTCAGCGCTCAAAAGGAATGAGCTACTGACAGGTGCAACAAAACAGATGAATCTCCAAAGAGACTGGCTAAGTGAAAGAAGCCAAAAACAAAAAGCTACATACCACATGATTTCATTTATCAAATATTCTGGAAAAGGCAACATTATACGGACAAAAATCAGATTGGTGGTTGCCAGGGGCTGGTAGTGACAGGAGGATGGATTGACTACAGAGGGACATGGGGGGTCTCTTGGGAGTGCAGAAGTTTTCTTGACCTCAAATGTGGTGGTGGCTACAGAACTATACGTTTGTCAAAACACATCACACTGTATATTTAAAAAGAGTGAAGTTTGTTAAATGAAAATTATACATAAATAAACCTGACTTAAGAAGATAATCAAACAAACCTAAAAATACAATTGAGTGAAAATCAATGTAAGAAAAATCAACTTACAGTGTTTCCAATTCAAGGGTCATCATGAGGATGCTTTCAATTGCTGTAAGTGACACTTGTGCTGTCCCCATGTCTCTGAAGGAGAAGCCCAAACATGCATGATATAAAACCCAAAGACAAAATTTCTAAACTGAAAAAGATACGTAACATGGGATTACTTCCACTTTGGCTTCTTACTTGCCATAGATGATAATTCCAAAGAGCTCTTTTGGAAGAAATTTAAATTTGCATCATCAAATTAATGACCTTGGTGCTGAACAGTACAATCATTTTCTATTAGCCTCACTTCTCATTTTCAATTGCGTCTACCTCTTTTGATCACTCTTTTTTAAAAAAATAATGTACCCCTTATTCCTTTTTGCTTTCTTGGATAAATACTATTCCTATATGCATCTTCATGTTCCATACCTATATGTGTTCTTCAACACTGTTCTCATCCTCTGCTGGCTCTCTTACCCATATATATTCTTTCTTAATCCTTTTCTTTGCCAATAACTCTTATTTTCAATAACCCAGTTAAAATCTAAATTATGACTGTTTAGCCAAAGTACTCAATTTTTGACGAAAGTCAAAAGGAGCAGAAATTATCTCATGAGCCATGAAACTGTTACAATACTTACAAAGAGTTTAATGCTGGCACTTTAAAAAGACAAGAATCTTCCACTGTTGGCAAAGGATTACGATTGAGAATTCTGAAAAATGGAATGGAATTAAAATTATCTGCATTTTCAATTACTTCCATGAAAGTTTATAGTCATTTTTTTTGCGTATGGAACTTGAAGGTTAAAAAAAATCATTTTCTGTCTTTACCTATAAATCTCCCTTAGAATCTGTAAAACACTCTTTCACTGGGAACTACCCAGGTCTCTAGATGATAAAGTGGAGAAGAGAAACAAACAAACAAACAATAAAATAGAAAAAAAGTGGCTAGCAAAGAAAAAATATGCCAAAGTACTTTTCACGTTAAAAACCCTCGAAGTGACTATGCTGGTAGGAAGCCCTTGCTCTGTAAAAAAGTACTGTTTCTAGTGTCCTCCATAATTCAAGGTGTTTTTCTTTCATCTCTACAAAGTTTGAAAAATTTCATGATTTAAACTACCCAGCTAAAGACAAAAATAAGGCTAATTCCTTGGTTCTGGAGCCAAAGAAGAGAGAAATCCAAGAGGAACTGGTGAAAGCCATACTCCCATCACATAGTCCCGTGTGTATCCTGGTGCCATAGCCTTTGTTACTGTGTATGTAATCAACTGTTTACTTGTCACTCTCCTAGATTGTCAGCAACTTGAGAGCAGGGACCACACTTTATTGTCATTATTATTCCTGTGCCTGACATAGTGCCTAATAGTTACTAGGCATTTAATAAATGTTTGCTGAATAAATAAATAACATTTTGTTTATATATCAATAAAATAAACAAATTAATTTTGGGGAACAAAATTTTATTCCAAAATGTTGGAATAGATTTTCTTCATAGTTCTTTCTTTCTTTCTTTTTTTCCCCCTTAGTTCTTTAAAACAAATAAGGGGGAAAAAAAAACAGAAAAGAAACAGGAAGAAAGAAGAGAATATCTGACTTTAGGTTAACTCTACTCAAGAATTATTAGTGTACTTTTACAGAATATTATAAAGATAATTATCAAAACTAATATCTTTTGGGTTGCCATGCATATGTGATCAGCATTTAACATTTCATCCTCACAGTAACCTTATGTGATATATATATTACACAATTGTACAAATGAGGAAACTGAGGCACAGAGAAGTTACATAACTTGTCTTAAGTCATCAAGCTCGTAAGAAGCAGAGCTGGAGTTGGTACTCAGTTCTGACTCTAAAGCCTGTGTTTAACCTGAATGAAAAAAAAGGGTTTTTTTCTTTTTGAAACATCTGTTACTTTAACCTTAATTTTGACAGCACTAAATATAGAAATACCTTTTCAAACTTCATCTACCCATCTGGGAAAGCCTCTATGAGAACTATATTTTCTCTTTTTATTTATTTATTTATTTCTCTTTTTATTTATTTTTTCCTTAATCATCTCTCGTGATAAATATTTAATTAGCCTATGGCCATTGAGACTTTATAGATTTTTTTTTAAAAAATTGCAGGAAAATCAGTAAAAATGATGGAGGAAGGACATCTGAAAATTCATCCCCGCATGGAAGCAACAATAACAACAACAACAAAACTGGCAAAAATGGTCAGAATCAACGTCTTCTGAACTCTGGGAATTTAACCAACACGCTGGCAGCAAATGGGGGAGCAAGTTATTCAAGGAAAACAAATTAATTTCTGTAAGAACAACGAGATCTGTGTTGCTTGAACTTGCCCTCGACCTTTGGTCTCCATGCCAGTGGTAGCCTTGAAAAACAGCCCACATCCCTGGTACCAGAACGAGCAGCATGGACTGGGAGGTCCTTCAAAGCCTCATCCCCAAAGAACTGTCATTGTTGTACATGTCTGGTGGTCCCCTGGAAGACCTCACTTGAAAGGCTTGCCTTTGACCTGACTGAGGGCTGTCTAGTGAGAAAAGCCTCTGCTCAGGTGGCATTTCTGGAAAACATTTTCAAGCAAATATTTTAACATGGCGGTGGCATGAGGCAATGGATAACAGTTTGGGGCAAAAAACAACCCAACCGCAAAGCTTTAAAAGAAAAGCTGAGGAATGAGATGTCCACAGACACTTTGCAATATTCCAATGTATTCCTGGGAAACTGGAAGACCACAAGACATATTCCTGGGCATCTAGGAGAATAACTGTTAGCATTAATAAATGACTTCAGCAAGGTTGTAGGATATAAGATCAACATTATTTCTCCACACCAGCAATGAGTAATCGAAAAATGGAATTTAGAAAACAATTCCATGTGGAACAGCATCAAAACAAATATAATACTTAGGGGAAAATTTTACCAAGTAAGTGCAAGATTCACACTGAAAAGTACAAAACTGTTGAAAGAAATTGAAGAAGATCTAAATAAGTATAAAGACATGCTGGATTCATGGACTGGAAGATAATCTTATTAAAGTTTCACTACTTCCCAAATCGACCTATGGTTCCATTGCAATTCCTATCAAAATCCCAGCTGACTTCTTTCCAGAAATTGCCAAGCTGTTTCTAAAATTCCTATGGCAATTCAAGGAAACAGAATAACCAAAACAATGTCGGTAAAGAACGAAGTGGGAGGACTCACACATCCTGGTTTCAAAACTCAGTTCAAAGCTACTGCAATCACAGTGTGGTACTGGAATAAGAACAGACATGTAAATCAATGGAACAGAATTGACAATATAGAAATAAACCCTCATATTTATGGTCTATTGATTTTCAACAAGGGTGCCAAAACAATTCAATGTGGAAAGAACAGTCTTTTCAAATGATGCTGGGACAACTGTACATCCACACACAAAATAATGAAGCTTCACACCATATATGAAAATTAACTCCAAATGGATCAAATATCCAAATGTCAGCACTAAGGCTATAAAACTCTTAGAAGAAAACACAGGAGTAAATCTTTATGACCTTGCTTTAGACAACAGTTTCTTAGATATGATACCAGAAGCACAAACAACCAAAGGAAAAATAGATGAATTGGATTTTATAAAAACTAAAAAGTTTGTGCTTCAAAGGACACTTTCAAGAAAGTGAATAAACCTATGGAATGGGAGAAAATACTACAGGTGGGAAGAATAAGATGCAGTGGGGAGAAGAAAAGTATAGTAGTTGCTAGGTGTGACAATCTCAAAATTTTGAACTATTACAAATAAAACAGCCACCCTGAATCACCCCAAAGGGCAGACCCAAGTTATTTTTGCTTTTAGTGTTTATGCCTTTCTAAATCTGAGAAGCTGCCAGGATTCTAGTACATAGCAAAAAGTGAGGACAACACCCTCAAGTGTGTAAGCTTTTGTGTGTACATAGCTATGTAAAGGAAACCAATGCTAGCTGACTGGGGGAGCATTAGGGCGGCTCTGTGACCGCAGCTCAATTTGCCTTCATAGTGTGGCCACACCTCCCGCACTGATATTCTCAACAATGGGGTAAATAATTCAATAGGGATAAGGCTTTGATTTTCCTCTTATTCTCTCTTCGTGCTTATGTTCTTGGTACAATATTGATGTACCACGGACAAGCCAGCATGTGAATGTGCTCTGTCTGGTTAAGTTATATAGCCTTTCTACATTGTAGAGTCCTTCAGTTTCTAAAATCATGGAGCTTGTATTGTTAGATCCAATGAAGTGACTAAAAGAATTTTTAAAAATAAGCCATCAGTCTGGACGTGCATAGGTGAATGAAGGAGAAACACTTTACAGTCAGAGAAAAAAGCATACTTAACATTTAGGATTATCAACCACTGCCGGTTTTCCATAGTATATTTCATTCCTGATTTTATCTGAAAGAGATATGATTACTACCACCATTCAAAAAGTGGTACTTTATAATTTAATAAGCTCTTGGCTCATCTTTGAGGTAGATTTCGGATTTAAAATAGACTACCACGCTGCTAACTACTTCACCTGATATTTCTCAATAACATAGAGGCTTCATTCAAGAAACCTCTTGACTTATAATTACCTGACACCCGGTGATGAATCAAGGTTTTGTGGGGCCTGAACCTCATCTACTTTGGGAAATCCTATCTAATAAAAATATGCAAAGTTATAAATAGAAACATCGCTAGGACCCCTCTCAAGACTTTGGAAGGGACCTATGCAAGTGAGGAGCCCTGAAGCCTAAGGTTCATTGAATTCATGATAAGTCCACCTCAGCTGAGGCCCTTTTCCAAACTTATTTAATGCAGGCAACTTATAAACACCCCAGTAATATGTCATTATAGGTAGTAAAATGATTTAACTCGAGGGTGGCATCTTCCCTTGGTGGCTTGCCTTTGGTAAGAGATGCAATAAAGTTTGTATCTCACCATGGCAAATGTATCCTGAAGCAAATTAGCTTTGTCTATTAGAAAGACTTAGTCCGAAACAAAGACTTACTATACTGTGACAATCTTTTGAAAGTAACTGTGAATGAGTTTTCGGAGTACAGTACTAATTTATTTACAACACCAGATAGCTCTGATTCTTTCACTACCTTTTTCTGTCATTTAAGAGGAGCACAAATTCCAAAGGAACAAGTTGGTGCCTCTTCCATTACAAATCTTTTCTAACCTACCACCCATTTGCTACTTCATCACCCCCCTCCCTCACCTTGTTACCCTGCTGCATAGATGCTAGAATGGCTCTCATATATGTTTTCCAATCAACATCCATATTTCTCCTTCCAGTATGAAAGCTTCTTGAGGACAAAGTCCCTGCCCTATGCGTCTTTGTATCCCCAGCACTTAGTACAGTGTTCACAGACAGTGGGCAAGGCACTCAGTGAATGTTTTGGAATGAATTCATTAATTTTTAAACTGTGATTTATTTATTTATTTCCACAATGTATTGTCCTGTGTTGCCTACATAACTCTAGTGAAACTCTGATTCTTATAAGGAACTCTTGGTGTTCTAGGATGTTTAGGAAAGGTGGTGAGTTTAAGACGTTGTACTGACGCTACTAAAACCTCCTGGTGAAGGGACCTCACGAGCCTGCTCTCCGGTGTGCTAACAAAAGAAAAACCGACCCTTGGTGCTCTCTCCCCAAGGTAGGCGTCAGCAAACTAACAAGGGAAAGGAAGGAGGCCGCTAAAGATAGGCATCTGCAGGAATTGTTAATCCAGCTCCAGACACAGCCTCAACACCTTCATTAACCCAAAATGTGGGAACTGTGTGAAACTGGATTTCTGAACCATAAGACAGGTAAGAGAGTCTTTTCCAAAGCCAGGTGTAGAAGAGCTCTTTACCTTGAGTCTAAAATCGCCTTCGGGCCATTGAACGTACCCACTATCATTTCCTTGTGTCATGAGAAATCAGAGAAGTTTTGAGCTGAAGGGGTGTAAAACCCACACTTCTTATTGAAGAGTAGTCAGCAAAGAAAATATATTGAATTAGGCCGCAGCAAAGTCTTTTCTTTATATTTTTCACACTACAGCTGAACACAAACGACGTCTTTTTCCATACCTCAAAGGTTCCTATTGGCCACAGATAATTCACTTCAGCAATATATGCTTTTTTGAAAAATAATGTTCTGGGTGGCTGGGGAGAGCCCTGTGGTGGGTGTTCAGGAATTCTTTCTGCTTTACCATTTAAAAGAGCTAATGATGGTTGGGGAAGCACCCACACCCACTGAACCACACCCTGCTAAACTTAGTTCTCTGCAGCTCTGTGTTGCATACATTTTAAGCAGTTAGGAACTTTGCACATGAAAAGGAATCAAAGTGAAATTCAAAAGTGGAAGTGCCTGGACCATTCGCATATTGGAGAGGCATCCATGGAGTGGGATTCCATGACAATGCTAATCTGAGTGTTTTGGTTCGGGGCCTTTAATTGACCATGCCAAAGATCAGTACTATGGAAAGTAGAGCCTTTCATATATATGAGTTAAACAAGTCTCTTGGCCTCTTTGTACCTTAGTTTCCTCATTTGAAAAAAAAAAAATAAATGGCTCTCAAGACATACTTTCCAGAATTCATACTGGGCTTACTTACACCCAGCTAACCAATAACTGCATGATTGTTTTTACACACAGTTGTTTACATGTATTCATCTTCTATTTCACTTACAACTTGTGTAAAAACTGCATTCCATGCCAGGCCTGAAACGTTCCAAAGCTCAGTTCTGGGAGTAAATTGCAACCAAGATTTCTACAAAAAAAGACACAAGCAAAAGAATTAGAAAAACAGATATTCTTTCAGAACATTTATCCTTTGGCAATAATTCTAATTTATATATGATGAAACATAACATCACTACTCCCTCCATACACTAAAGAAATCTCACTGTGGGAGATATTATGATTTATACTTTCATGATTATATATGTGGTGCATTAGATACAAAATACTAAATGCTCATTAAATACTTGTGTTAAGTCATCTTTATTTCCCTAGCTAGGCAGCACTATTGACACTTTGGGCTGGATAATTCTTTGCTGTGGGAGGCTCTCCTGTACACTGTTGGATGTTTAGTAGCATCTCTGGTCTCTGTCCACTAGATGCCAGCAGCATATACAGTTCTGACAAGCAAAACTGTCGCCAGACACTACCAAATGTCACCTGTGTGCAAAATCACCCTGGTTGAGAACCACTGCTCTTGATACTGGGTGATGTTGGATGCTCAGCATGATCCTGCTCTGTGCTGGAACTGTCACCTCGGGATACAATGGAGACTGAGCTACAACTTCCCTAATGAGCTCTGGAGGCTGCGATGGGGTCTTCTGCTGGACTGGAGAAGGTTCAGCCTCTTTAGTGACCTGTGGATTTATGGGAAGTGCCAGAGCCAGAGATTTAACAGTGACATTGTACAAGTGTGACTGCTGAGCTTCATTTACCCCATGATGTGCTTCTAGTCGAACTACAACCTCCTTAAGTGTCTCCAAAGGCCGGGCAAGGGCCTCTTGAGGACTTGAAGTTTCTAGTTCCTCAGGGGCCTCTGAAGGCTGAGATGGAGCCTCCTGCAGAAGTGGAGGTGGTTCTACCTCTTCAGCGGGCTCTGCATGCTGAGCCTGGGCCTCTGCCTGGGGTGAAAAAGATTCAACGTCCTCAGGGGTCTGTGGATGCTGAGCAGGGGCCTCTTGATGAGGTAAAGATTCAGCCTCCTCAGTGAGCTCTGGATGACGAGTTTGGGCCTCCTGCTGGGATGCAGAAATATCTCATCCTCATCAGAAGACTCCCTGTCGTGTAGCTTTTGTTTTCCTTGCGTGTGGCGCTGAGAGGCCTATACATATCCCTAAGCCAAAGTGGCCGCCTTCTCCCGAAAAAGCCCTCCTAGAACACAGAAAGGGAAATATTAATTCTGCATCCCCCCTGCTTTCTCTGGCCACAGTACTTTATCCTCCTCACATCTACCTGACTCTCACTTTCCCCTGAGCTTCTCTTACGCAGCAGAAATCAAAAAAAAGCCCCTTGGAGGAAAACACACACAGTTAGTGTTACATGTCACTTTTCATCTCTCTCACAATGTGCTATCTCTGCTTTCATTAGGACTAAATGGGGACCTCAGTCCATAATCACAATGAGCAAAACCACCACAGACCCGGGATCATGAAAATCATTGCATGCATGCTGGCCTTCCAGAAGTTCTCTGTGTCTGTCCAAAATGGACCCCAAGTGTCTCTGGAGAGACATTTCTATGTGGCTTAGCATGGAGCATAGGCAGGATTTTCAGCCCCGTTCACCTTTCTTTGCCCTTGGCCAACTGCCCTCGTGCAGTGAAAACACTGCACAACGGCACTGGGCAGAAACTTGTTACTCCCTTAGACGCGCTTCACACCAGTCCGCTTCGGACTTAGTCGCACATGCAGCATTTGCTGGGGGTGTGGGTGTGGGGAGAAGGCGATTTTATTTTCCTGGCTGCTCTATCCTATAAGTTGAATCACACCAAGTAAACACCTGAACCCAACGAGCAAAGTCATCTATAGCTCTCTGACTTTCACTCTGCAGGCTGTCACTCAGGTGTCAGTGAATTGTGGAATCCGTTTAAAGGCCACGACCAGCAGGGAAGCACAAAATACTCTTTTCGAATACAAATAGAAGAGAAAAAAATCACAGTGCACAATAAGTTTGTTTCAGAAACTACTTATGTCCATATAGTATGTGTCTACTCGACTGTGACATAAAACGTAGCTCACAGCCCAAGCACAGTGTGTGATCAGTGGAGAAGTCCTCAGTGGAAAGGGACCATCTTCTTCTTGGTAATCACTAGCAGTATGACCATGGGGCAAGATAGTTTCCCTTTCTCTTTCTCCAGTTCCTTATTACAAAAGGAAGAGACAAACTAGTGTCTAAAGTTTCTCCCGGTTAAAATTCTATGAGGTTTGGATAAAGGGAAGAGAGAGTAGGGGCCTGAAAAACAGTAGGATGAGAAGGGAAGTTTTCTTGCCACTTTCCAGGAGGGACTCATATGTTCTACCTTTCGTCAGCTTTGAGTGAGGCCAGCCCCTAAATCCCCAACCATGTGGCCCTCCCTACCCCAGAGCCTCCTAGAAGGCCTCTGGCCTGGCCTGATGCCTGGGAGCCAGGCATCAGCCCAGCAGGAACAGGTACAACCAAAACCTCTCCCCGTCCACCCTCTTTCCTTAAAGGACTAGTGAGAGCAGATGAATGTGTGCCAGTCCTGTTCTAACTCAGCTTGGGCTGGGGAGCTAATTCTGCTGATAAATAAACTAGGGTAAACCATTAGGGTAATTAAACGTTCTTCCTGCCTTTGGTGAGGAAACTGAAATAGATGAGCTCTAAGTTCTCCTCTAGTTATAAAATTCTGCTTTCAAAGACCAATATTTACCTTCTGCATCTTTTTCTATCTTCCTCTTTTGCAATTCTATGAGAAGAAATCTGTTTTGAAAGAAAACAGGATCATGA
Organism: Mesoplodon mirus; assembly: GCF_964341445.2. Taxonomy (NCBI): domain Eukaryota; kingdom Metazoa; phylum Chordata; class Mammalia; order Artiodactyla; family Ziphiidae; genus Mesoplodon; species Mesoplodon mirus. The sequence continues at coordinate 84,412 of NW_028294705.1, forward strand.
TTATCCATTACAACTATTTCCAAATCCTTATTCATTCCTTTTTACTTTAAATCTGATCTATCCAGTAAGATGTTAACTCTTTCAAGGAAAGGAATTCTACCCTGTTTAAGAATCCTTTGACTCTTCCACAGTACCTAACTTAGGGTCTTGCATGCAGCTGGCGATATATTTTATTGACTGTTTTAGATAACGTTCAACAGATAATTCCTAATAAAAACTCTTAGAAGTAGGAAAAGAAAATAAAAGTATCTGGCAGAAACCTAAGCATTGTTTTAAAGTCAAGAACAAGAGTAGGATGCCCAATCATTACTGCTACTATTGAGCATTGTGGAGGAGGTCTTAATCAGTACGATAAGAAAAACGAAGTATTGGAAAGAAGAGACAAACATATCTGCATATGAAACAAGGGACCCAAAAAGACCAAAAGAATCAACTGAAATTTTACTGGAAGTAACATGAGTAAGATGGCTCCATACAAAATCAAGAGATCAACATATTAGCCTCAATAGCTTTCCCATATAACACAACTAACTAACTAAAAAACAGAAGAAACATCCCATTTACTATATCAATAAAAATGCATAAAGCACCTAGGAATAAATTTAGCCACAAATTTGTAAGACCTATGTGATGAAAATATTAAACCTTTTTTGAAGCACATTAAGAAGTACTTACATGGCATGAGATACCATCCTCCTAGAATGTTGTAAAGAGGTCAATTCTCTTCAAATGAAACTAAAAATTCAATGCAATCCATTTTATAACCAAAATAATTTTTAAATAAACCTGGCCAGCTGACATTTGGTAGAGAATATATGTGAGAATAGTTATGAGATGTATGCCAAAGAAGGTCAAAGAGTAGGACCTTGCCCTACCAGAAATAAAATATGTTATAGAGCAACTGGAATTAAGCAGTGTGATATCAGTACTGGTACAGGACAAGATAACTGGATCACAGAACAGCATCCAGATGAAGATAGCATAGTAGACCAGGGAAGAAAGAATAAACCATTCAGTGAAAGATTTGAAAAGAATCAGATCTTCATGTAGGGGGAAAAAGTTAGATCCCCTACCTCAACCACACGAACAAACAAATACAACAAATTCTGGACAGATTATAAAAGTACTTGAAGAAAATCTTAGAGGTGATTTTTACGTCACGAGGTGACAAAGGCCTGGCTAACAAAACCCACCCCACATGAGCCATGAGGAGACGACAGGCAGATATGGTGGCAGACTGTCAACACACCTCCTACTCTTCACAGCCCTCGCCCCCTTTTCCCCTGGACTGTTTGTCTTCTTCTTGTTGACTTACAAAACTCTTGGGAGTTCCCTGGTGGTCCACTGGTTAGGGCGTGGCTCTTTCACTGCTGTGGCCCGAGGTTCAATCCCTTGTCAAGGGACTAAGATCCTGCAAGCTGCACAGCATGGCCAAACCCCACCACTTCGAAACAAACAAACAAAAACTCTTTATGGTAAAGAAATACTGGCTTTCATTGAATTTCAGTGTTTCGAATATTTCCAGTGTTTTTGTCTCTAAGGAGACAAGACAAAAGAGTGGAGGAGGGAGCACCAGCTTTGCAGTCGGGTGAAACTGCCTTCTGCTTTCGGTTTGGCCGCTGGGGCCTTACACTGATCTCCTTCATCTATGAGGGAGGGATAGTAATATCATCCTCACAGGACTGTGGGCTTTAAATCAGACAATATATGGAAAACTCTTCATCTTACGCTCGGCATGAATCAGTGCTAAGCTGGTGTCACAGACAAGATGGTGGAATATATCAAAGGCTCTGCTTGTGGCATCAGGCTCTGAAGGCTCTTTCCCACCAGAAGATTATAGAAATATTGCTTTTATTTTCTTCTAATACCTTTATGTGGTCTTTTTTCACATTTATGGATATATGTTTATTTAACATGAAACATGGGGATCTGCTATTTACCCCCCAAATAGTTAGGCAGCTATTCTATCACCATTTATTCATTTTCTTCCCCTGATTGCAATATTAAAATATGACATTTCAAAAGTCTTAAGAACACAGGGGTCTATTGCTGGACTCTATCCTACTTCAAATAAATATTCGGTTGCATTATTCCTCACTGTGGAATTGACATAACGCCTCACCTCTCTTCCGTTGAACACCATTATTGTCTACCATAGGAAGAACACTGCATGGCCCCTGTCCTCCAAAAGCTTATCGTATAAGTGGGGAGAGGAAATAAAGGTTAGGACTCCTCGCTTTCACTGCCGAGGGTACAGGTCCAATCCCTGCTTGGGGAACTAAGATCACACAGGCCCAAACAAAACAAAACAAAACAAATGCAAGAAGTTAAAAACAATAAAAAGGGGACTTTACAGAAATTCTAAAAATGCCAAAGGCCATATGCCACCTGAGATGTAGAGGGTACAGTCTGGGCAACGGCCAATGACTAGCAAGCTAGTCCCCAGCCTCCTAGGCTCAGAAATCATACTCTTCCTCACCAAGCGAGAACTCACGTCTTCCTGTTGTAGCAGTCTCACTTTATCAATATCACAGGATTGATCAAACATCAGAATGCCAAATTATTACTTGACAATGAGAAATACATCTGTTCTACACACGGGGCATCTGTGTCTACACAGTCAGAGAATTACCTTCTGTGGGGACAGGCCTCCGTGGCACACTGAAGCACAATCACAGAATCGAAGGCTACTTGGTGAGATCAGAATTAGAAAAGGAATCAGCTGAATCCAGAACTTAATGGGAAGGCCTGAGGTAACTGGATCCATCCATCTCCTCAACAGGCAGCCTGGCTAGTGGGCCTGACTCCTCAGTTATGCTGCCTAAGGTGCCATCTCTACTCTTGGGCAATGTGAGGATGGGCACTGCCCATGTTGGTCTCTCCTCACCTTTTCTATGCTTTCACTAGTGACCAACCCTCCTGCAGATAGACACATTTCTCTTTAGAAGTTAGTACATCATGTCAGGTTTGATTCAAGTGTGATAGGCCAGGAAGCCATTGGTCCTTACACATCTCTGCTCAGCTCCATGATGTGCTAACCTTGGTGGTTCTCTCTTGGGGGGCTGCCTTTCAAAAAACTGCTTACCACTTTTGTGAGTTCTGAGGGGAGGGGGGACTACTTTGCTATGGCCCCTAAGAAATGGTGACAAACCTCACAGGACTAGGATCAGGAGGGCTGGAGTATTCAGGGAAGGCTTTACAGAGAAAGATATCTGAACTTGAGTTGGCTTTTCAGAGATTCATAGGAGTTCCACAGGCAAAGCAAAATAAAGGAATTTTCGATGGACAAAGGCACAGACAAAAGTAGGAATGGCTATGGTGTAACTAGCGTATAGTGAGGAGCTGCTTTGGCTGGAATGGAGGGCTGCCATCACAGGAGAAAAGATAACTAAAGTAATGTGGAGTGGTAGGGTAGAATCAAGACTGTCAGCCTATTAAATCAATCTTTTAATGTTAGCAACTGCCTGCTGGGAAAAGTAATCAACCACTATGTAACTGAACAAAAGGTAAACAGGCTAGCTCCAGGAATAGGCTACTATAAATATTTGAGGGTAGCCTGCTGCAAGAGTTTACTTGCAGTGTTTTAATGGAACCTATCTACACAATTCCTAATACACCGGAGAAGAAAGCTGCTAAGTAAACCTGAGGAATTGACGAGATCACACTTTTGTCTTTTAGGCATGCCCTTTTAGCCCTCCCAGGGTGACTGATAGCTCCTTGAGTATGGAGATCCTATATCTCTCATCACTTCAGCCAAGAAGGAAAGAAATCAACAGTAGAATGAGAGTGACTGGTGAGTACATCAAATCAGCATACTTTGTTGGGTTGAAGAAAATTTACTATCATGTCAACTCTGGCCTTCTTATAAACTTCACGTGTCAAAACAGTCCAATAGCTTGTTATCAGGGATCCAATTCCATAGGGATCTCCTGGGAGTGAAGTTCCTTTTAAAAACCCTGTGGGGACTTCCCTGGTGGTGCAATGGTTAAGGATCCGCCTGCCAGCACAGGGCACACAGGTTCGATCCCTGGTCTGGGGAGGTCCCACATGCTGCGGAGCAACTAAGTCATTGTGCCACAACTCCTGAGCCCGTGCATCTACAGCCCGTACTCCACAACGAGAGACGCCACCTCAGTAAGAAGCCCACGCACCGCAATGAAGACCCAACGCAGCCAAAAAAAAAAAAAAAAAAAAAAAAACCACAAAAAAAAACATCCTGGGAATATACTTTTCATTAAAAGAACAAAGTGTATGTCAGTCCTCATGGCTAAAGGGAAGAATCAAGTAGTAGCAGGAGGAAAGGTGGATTTGATTCTCAGTTTCTGGGTTCTGAATCTGAATTAATTATTGTCCTTACCTCAATGAGACAGAGAATTCTAACACAAATCGTCACTACTACAGGTACAGATACTGCCAAGATGAGTTTGTTGTTATAGTCATAACCTGGAACTTGTTTTGTGAGCTAAAAAAATATATAACAATTTTTAAAAACAAGGAGATAGAAGGGATGAAAACTTACGATTCTTAATCCTATTCTAAACGATAGCTAACTCTTCTTAAACTACTATGAAACCCAATCCTTCCAGGCGAGTAGCTTCTATAAGAACAAGTCAAATTGAATGTTATTAGTCTTATCATTAGCATTTTCTTCTACAATTTATCTACAATTTATTTATCTTGTGTTATGTCCTTTTCGCGTCTACCCTAGGAATAGTGACACACTCTCTCAATGAGCAAAGTTGGAGATCACTGTCTTAGCCCGTTTCATGGCTGAAGATAAGATACTGACTAGGAGCCCGTGGTATTCCCGCTTGGGCACGTTAATGGCATGTCCTAAACTGAGTAAAAGTCCAAGTCCCATGTGTCAGGGGTTATCCTCACCTCACTTGACTCCTGCTCTTTCTGCTCACTCTGGGCTTCTGTGCTCTCACTGATATAGTTGTCAGCTTTCCACTGGTCCATATCCCATTCCGCTTTGGACACATTTACTTCTTGCTGCTTGCTGAGGAGCTTCATCAGGAGGCCTGTTCTAGAGATGGGGTTGGCACAGGCCAGCTGCATGTGGGTGTCCGAGCAGTCTATTTTCAAAGTCTGGATAACATGAGAAATGAGCCTTTGCACGTCAGTGTTGGGGATGAGGGACCAGAGCTGCTGGTTTAGCTGAGTTTCAACTTGATCACCCGGGGATGCGAGCCCTGGGAAAGTGAAGCCTGTGGGCTTAGAGGATAATTCAGTGACCATGTTGTGGTGCTCCCATTGTGTTTTGTTGCTGTGTTGAACAGCTGGCATACTGTTGTCTGCAGCAACAGTAGAATGTGCAGTGGAGACGTTCCTATGGCTAGTGTTTCCAGGGCCGGTTCCTCCTGGCAGAGTAGCGTTTCCTGTAGAAATAATTGCTTCAGAAACATTTTGTGCAGTATTGTTTTCTGAAGTAGTGTTTTCTGCAGAAGGGTCTGAAAGAGAAAATAATTCTGGAAAAGGATTTTCCTGAGAAGTCACTTCTCCTGAAGACGAAACAGCCTCTCGTGGAGGGGAATTTATGAGACTCCTCACGACAGAGAACGGAGGGCTTGCAAGCATCATTCTATCAAGTGAACTTTTCTTTCTGAACTTTCGACTACCTTTTTTTTTTTTTTTTTTTTTTTTTTTTTTTGCGGTACACAGGCCTCTCACCGTTGTGGCCTCTCCCGTTGCGGAGCACAGGCTCCAGACGCGCAGGCTCAGCGGCCATGGCTCATGGGCCCAGCCGCTCCACGGCATGTGGGATCTTCCCGGACCAGGACACGAACCCGTGTCTCCTGCATCGGCAGGCAGACTCCCAACCACTGTGCCACCAGGGAAGCCCCTCGACTCCTTTTAACTTTGGGTTTTCTGTGGACCCGATGAGACCTAATTTTATGGAAGATGTATTTTTTTTCCAGAATGTGAGATTAATTCGAAGTCCTTAATATTTCTAACTCTTGCCTTTGCATCTTCGAAAACATGAATAGCGTTGGATAAGTCTTTTGATTGGCTTTTAACCTCAGATGGGGATTTTGGCGGGATGGAGGCACAAGGCCTGCCCTTGAAGTACGGTTTCAGGGAAGAGGAGCCTGCGGCCTTGTGTTCCTTTAGGAATGAAGACTCTGCATTGGAGGACTTTCCCACCAGCTTCCTGGGCCTCTGCACCACGAGAAGCTGTTTCAGCTTTCTTGGGGATGGCCTCCTGAGCTTTCATTCTTTGGCAGTGCTCGCCACAGATGGCTGGGCATTCTGTTCCCTCCTGACGCTCTCATCTCCCACTGCTTTGAGGTGCATTTTCTGTATGCCCCTTGAGGACCTTGTTCACTCTCAGCAGCTTTTCCTCTGTACTCTCAATCTTTGCTAGGCTGTCTTTCTGTGGTTGGGCAGTTTCTAATTTCTTTTGAAAGATGTAGCGTGTAAACATGGCACTTAAAAGGTTGGAACGCGTATGCGTGGCAGGTTTTTCTTCCTTTTTAACCTCATCAATTTTTTCTTGAGTTTCTGCATCTAACAAATTTTCCACAAAATGGAGTTCCCTCAATTTGTTTTTATTAGTTGAATTGTTGGGTACAGGTTTAACAGAAAGGCTCCTTGTATTGTTTTTCAAAAGGCCCAGCGGCATATGTCCATCTTGTTTATTTGAAAAAAGAAGTTGAATGAATGGTAATAATGTTGATTCCACATCTCCTAGATTTCCCTCTGAGATATAAGGCAGTATGTAATTTAGTGTACTGATAATATCACTTTTATTATGAAAGTCCAGCTGCTCATTCATGAAGCCTGACAAGCTGACAGCACTGTTATGTGAGGACATCCTCTCTGACTCAATAGTCAGCTCGGTGCTGTTGTTCTTCTGCTGGGCTAGTAACAACTTCATCAACGATCCTCCTGCATTCTCTATAGATGTTTCTTCATCTGTCAAAAGAGAAGGGACTGTTTTTCATCACTGAAGACTGATGGGACAGCCTTTTGTCAGTCCACAGCCAAAGAAATGAGGAATCAGTCAAAGTTTGAGTGCTACTTAGGAGAAAAAGAAACCCACACTTAAGCCTATGACTGGCAACAACAAAATGTGAAAAAGGTCTCTCTTGAAAAAGGGGCTATCTACTCAGAAAATTCTGTAGCGTGAAACATAGGAACTATATTCAGGATTACTCCACTGGTGCCCAGGGGCCAGTACTCAAGAAAAGCCAAGGCTGGAAGACAAATATTCCCCTAATCAGCTGGACTCTCTGCAGACCTACTGTGACTCCTCACATTCATATACCCCATCCTGTCCTGCCTCAAAGGCACAGGAGTGTGAGGCTTCCTCTCTCCACCTCTTCAGTGTGCTTGTGTTCTTGCTGCTATCACAGATCTCCACGACAACAACCGCCGCTAACAGGTCGTCATCTGGACATGTCCTACTCCAACTACCCACTGAGTCCTTTGTTTAGTCCCTGCTTCTATATATCCCAGTCCCCATAACAGAAGGCTCTATACAGAAAAAAACACTATGTCCGCCCTGGCTCTTTGCTAAAATTTGGGCAGGGATCTCGGGTATAAGTTAAGAGATTTGCCAGATTGTATGCCCATGTGGAATGTTCAACAAATCAATGGAATAATACTTGAGGCCCTAAAATGTAGACGGGAAAAAGCAACTTCTGTCAGATGGCTACTTTGCTTTCAATTCATTTTACTTCTAATATTTCCAGCTCTACTTGGGGAACCATCCAAATCTTCTGACTGTGTGAAGGTAATGTGTACCATTGTGTAGCTGGGCTTGTCTTCCAAAAGGATTGAAAGTATTTTTGGTGAGGGTCAAAGGAGGAGGGAAGGGTCATGAGAAAGGAGGAGCAGAGGCTAGCTGAGAGCCCCAAACTGGGGACAGGAGATCGGGGCACTAGGTTCATAGCACTTAACACCTCTGATCTTGTTTTTCCTCACCGGTAAAAGGAGAGTAAAAATGCCTTTTCTGCCCACTTCTGGGGGAGAAGGGAGTAATATAATTAGTAAAAAAAAATGTTTGGGGGAGTTCCCAGGTGGTCTAGTGGTTAGGACCCGGCACTTTCCCTGCTGTGGCCCGGGTTCAATCCCTCGTGGGAGAACTACGATCCCACCAGCTTTGTGGCCAAAGGAAAAAAAAAAAAAAAAACTGTGTTGAAAAATCAGCCATTTTGTCTTTATATAAGTGGCAAAGTGTTATTATTTATGATGTGCTCTAGATCACTGAAAGAGACCTGTATTCAAGCTACCTGGGCATGAAAGCACATTTTGGA
>NW_028294704.1:0-92286 GCF_964341445.2 Mesoplodon mirus
GGCTTTCGGCCCCGGCAGATGTTTCTTTGCAGGCCGGGGGAGCCTGCCGGTACTCAGCGTCCTGGACGGATATAGGGCGCCCCCGCGAAGGTCTTACGTGTCTTGAAGAGCGTACGAGGGTGAAAGTAAAGCAGAACCGCGACTAAGGCCCCGTGGAAACCGCTCGAAGCTTCCGCCTCAGCGGGGCTATGAGAAGGCCTTACCTGGAGGTAAGTCCTCCCATCGAGCTTCCCTTTAGGCCTAGAGCGTGACGGGATGAGCTCCTACCGGGACTCTGGAAGCACCCTGTTTATTTAGAGAAAACTGCTTCTCTTCCACGAGCCCTGACTCCAGCGACGAGGGCCCCGTCACAAACGCTTTTAGGCAGGTAGCTTCAAGGCAGCATGGATGGTGCTATAAAAAGGAGAATGCAAGGCTTGTGTCCTCAGGCTCCCACCTCAGTCAACACGCTGACTACCGCCTTGTGATTCGTAGCTCGACAAAAGAGACTCTAGCAACACACAGGTTCCTTCCCTGAATCCACCTTTCTTCACGGGGTGTTCTGCCTGTAGCTAACCCGCTCCTCCAAGGAAGGCACTAGGGAGGCTATCGGGCCTCATCCTCTTCGGAAAGCCTGCAGTGTAACAGGCAGAGTTCTGCTCTAGTGGCAGTAAGAACGCAAGCTGGCTTTCTCCTGCAGGCGTGGGGCTTCAGGTATGAGTGCTTAGAAGGATTGCCAAGCAGTTTTGGTTTCCCCGTGCAGCTCAGTCGAGGACAGTGAGGCAGATTTGCATGGCATGTGGGCAGCCAGAGAACAGTTTTCCTGGAGACGTTGGGGTGCCGGAGAAAGCGACCTCTCCCAAGGAGAGTGCCGTGTGTTGCCCTGCACTCGGCAAACAACACGGAGTGAGCGGGAAGGGCTTTCGGCCCGGGCAGTTGTTTCTTTGCAGGCCGGGGGAGCCTGCCGGTACTCAGCGTCCTTGTCGGGTACAGGGCGCCCCCGCGAGGGTCTTACGTGTCTTGAAGAGCGTACGAGGGGGAAAGTAAAGCAGAACCGCGACTAAGGCCCCGTGGAAACCGCTCGAAGCTTCCGCCTCAGCGGGGCTCTTAGAAGGCCTTACCTGGAGGTAAGTCCTCCCATCGAGCTTCCCTTTAGCCCTAGAGCGTGACGGGATGAGCTCCTACCGGGACTCTGGAAGCACCCTGTTTATTTAGAGAAAACTGCTTCTCTTCCACGAGCCCTGACTCCAGCGACGAGGGCCCCGTCACAAACGGTTTTAGGCAGGTAGCTTCAAGGCAGCATGGATGGTGCTATAAAAAGGAGAATGCAAGGCTTGTGTCCTCAGGCCCCCACCTCCAGTCAACACGCTGACTACCGCCTTGTGATTAGTAGCTCGTCAAAAGAGACTCTAGCGACACACAGGTTCCTTCCCTGAATCCACCTCTCTTCACGGTGTGTTCTGTCTGTGGCGAATTCGCTCCTCCAAGGAATGCACTAGGGAGGCTATCGGGCCTCAGCCTCTTCGGAAAGCCTGCAGTGTAACAGGCAGAGCTCTGCTCTAGTGGCAGTAAGAACGCAAGCTGGCTTTCTCCTGCAGGCGTGGGGCTTCAGCTATGAGTGCTTAGAAGGATTGCCAAGCAGTTTTGGTTTCCCCGTGCAGCTCAGTCGAGGACAGAGAGGCAGATTTGCATGGCATGTGGGCAGCCAGAGAACAGTTTTCCTGGAGACGTTGGGGTGCCGGGGAAAGCGACCTCTCCCCCGGGAGAGTGCCGTGTGTTGCCCTGCACTCGGCAAACAACACGGAGTGAGCGGGAAGGGCTTTCGGCCCGGGCAGATGTTTCTTTGCAGGCCGGGGGAGCCTGCCTGTACTCAGCGTCCTGGACGGATATAGGGCGCCCCCGCGAAGGTCTTACGTGTCTTGAAGAGCGTACGAGGGTGAAAGTAAAGCAGAACCGCGACTAAGGCCCCGTGGAAACCGCTCGAAGCTTCCGCCTCAGCGGGGCTATTAGAAGGCCTTAACTGGAGGGAGTCCTCCCATCGAGCTTCCCTTTAGCCCTAGAGCGTGACAGGATGAGCTCCTACCGGGACTCTGGAAGCACCCTGTTTATTTAGAGAAAACTGCTTCTCTTCCACGAGCCGTGACTCCAGCGACGAGGGCCCCGTCACAAACGGTTTTAGGCAGGTAGCTTCAAGGCAGCATGGATGGTGCTATAAAAAGGAGAATGCAAGGCTTGTGTCCTCAGGCCCCCACCTCCAGTCAACACGCTGACTACCGCCTTGTGATTCGTAGCTCGACAAAAGAGACTCTAGCGACACACAGGTTCCTTCCCTGAATCCAGCTCTCTTCACGGGGTGTTCTGCCTGTAGCTAATTCGCTCCTCCAAGGAATGCACTAGGGAGGCTATCGGGCCTCAGCCTCTTCGGAAAGCCTGCAGTGTAACAGGCAGAGCTCTGCTCTAGTGGCAGTAAGAACGCAAGCTGGCTTTCTCCTGCAGGCGTGGGGCTTCAGGTATGAGTGCCTAGAAGGATTGCCAAGCAGTTTTGGTTTCCCCGTGCAGCTCAGTCGAGGACAGTGAGGCAGATTTGCATGGCATGTGAGCAGCCAGAGAACACTTTTCCTGGAGACGTTGGGGTGCCGGGGAAAGCGACCTCTCCCAAGGAGAGTGCCGTGTGTTGCCCTGCACTCGGCAAACAACACGGAGTGAGCGGGAAGGGCTTTCGGCCCGGGCAGTTGTTTCTTTGCAGGCCGGGGGAGCCTGCCGGTACTCAGCGTCCTTGTTGGGTACAGGGCGCCCCCGCGAAGGTCTTACGTGTCTTGAAGAGCGTACGAGGGGGAAAATAAAGCAGAACCGCGACTAAGGCCCCGTGGAAACCGCTCGAAGCTTCCGCCTCAGCGGGGCTCTTAGAAGGCCTTACCTGGAGGTAAGTCCTCCCATCGAGCTTCCCTTTAGCCCTAGAGCGTGACGGGATGAGCTCCTACCGGGACTCTGGAAGCACCCTGTTTATTTAGAGAAAACTGCTTCTCTTCCACGAGCCCTGACTCCAGCGACGAGGGCCCCGTCACAAACGGTTTTAGGCAGGTAGCTTCAAGGCAGCATGGATGGTGCTATAAAAAGGAGAATGCAAGGCTTGTGTCCTCAGGCCCCCACCTCCAGTCAACACGCTGACTACCGCCTTGTGATTAGTAGCTCGTCAAAAGAGACTCTAGCGACACACAGGTTCCTTCCCTGAATCCACCTCTCTTCACGGTGTGTTCTGTCTGTGGCTAATTCGCTCCTCCAAGGAATGCACTAGGGAGGCTATCGGGCCTCAGCCTCTTCGGAAAGCCTCCAGTGTAACAGGCATAGCTCTGCTCTAGTGGCAGTAAGAACGCAAGCTGGCTTTCTCCTGCAGGCGTTGGTCTTCAGGTATGAGTGCCTAGAAGGATTGCCAAGCAGTTTTGGTTTCCCCGTGCAGCTCAGTCGAGGACAGTGAGGCAGATTTGCATGGCATGTGGGCAGCCAGAGAACAGTTTTCCTGGAGACGTTGGGGTGCCGGGGAAAGCGACCTCTCCCCCGGGAGAGTGCCGTGTGTTGCCCTGCACTCGGCAAACAACACGGAGTGAGCGGGAAGGGCTTTCGGCCCGGGCAGTTGTTTCTTTGCAGGCCGGGGGAGTTTGCCGGTACTCAGCGTCCTGGACGGATATAGGGCGCCCCCGCGAAGGTCTTACGTGTCTTGAAGAGCGTACGAGGGTGAAAGTAAAGCAGAACCGCGACTAAGGCCCCGTGGAAACCGCTCGAAGCTTCCGCCTCAGCGGGGCTATGAGAAGGCCTTACCTGGAGGTAAGTCCTCCCATCGAGCTTCCCTTTAGGCCTAGAGCGTGACGGGATGAGCTCCTACCGGGACTCTGGAAGCACCCTGTTTATTTAGAGAAAACTGCTTCTCTTCCACGAGCCCTGACTCCAGCGACGAGGGCCCCGTCACAAACGCTTTTAGGCAGGTAGCTTCAAGGCAGCATGGATGGTGCTATAAAAAGGAGAATGCAAGGCTTGTGTCCTCAGGCTCCCACCTCAGTCAACACGCTGACTACCGCCTTGTGATTCGTAGCTCGACAAAAGAGACTCTAGCAACACACAGGTTCCTTCCCTGAATCCACCTTTCTTCACGGGGTGTTCTGCCTGTAGCTAACCCGCTCCTCCAAGGAAGGCACTAGGGAGGCTATCGGGCCTCATCCTCTTCGGAAAGCCTGCAGTGTAACAGGCAGAGTTCTGCTCTAGTGGCAGTAAGAACGCAAGCTGGCTTTCTCCTGCAGGCGTGGGGCTTCAGGTATGAGTGCTTAGAAGGATTGCCAAGCAGTTTTGGTTTCCCCGTGCAGCTCAGTCGAGGACAGTGAGGCAGATTTGCATGGCATGTGGGCAGCCAGAGAACAGTTTTCCTGGAGACGTTGGGGTGCCGGAGAAAGCGACCTCTCCCAAGGAGAGTGCCGTGTGTTGCCCTGCACTCGGCAAACAACACGGAGTGAGCGGGAAGGGCTTTCGGCCCGGGCAGTTGTTTCTTTGCAGGCCGGGGGAGCCGGCCGGTACTCAGCGTCCTTGTCGGGTACAGGGCGCCCCCGCGAGGGTCTTACGTGTCTTGAAGAGCGTACGAGGGGGAAAGTAAAGCAGAACCGCGACTAAGGCCCCGTGGAAACCGCTCGAAGCTTCCGCCTCAGGGGGGCTCTTAGAAGGCCTTACCTGGAGGTAAGTCCTCCCATCGAGCTTCCCTTTAGCCCTAGAGCGTGACGGGATGAGCTCCTACCGGGACTCTGGAAGCACCCTGTTTATTTAGAGAAAACTGCTTCTCTTCCACGAGCCCTGACTCCAGCGACGAGGGCCCCGTCACAAACGGTTTTAGGCAGGTAGCTTCAAGGCAGCATGGATGGTGCTATAAAAAGGAGAATGCAAGGCTTGTGTCCTCAGGCCCCCACCTCCAGTCAACACGCTGACTACCGCCTTGTGATTAGTAGCTCGTCAAAAGAGACTCTAGCGACACACAGGTTCCTTCCCTGAATCCACCTCTCTTCACGGTGTGTTCTGTCTGTGGCTAATTCGCTCCTCCAAGGAATGCACTAGGGAGGCTATCGGGCCTCAGCCTCTTCGGAAAGCCTGCAGTGTAACAGGCAGAGCTCTGCTCTAGTGGCAGTAAGAACGCAAGCTGGCTTTCTCCTGCAGGCGTTGGTCTTCAGGTATGAGTGCCTAGAAGGATTGCCAAGCAGTTTTGGTTTCCCCGTGCAGCTCAGTCGAGGACAGTGAGGCAGATTTGCATGGCATGTGGGCAGCCAGAGAACAGTTTTCCTGGAGACGTTGGGGTGCCGGGGAAAGCGACCTCTCCCCCGGGAGAGTGCCGTGTGTTGCCCTGCACTCGGCAAACAACACGGAGTGAGCGGGAAGGGCTTTCGGCCCCGGCAGATGTTTCTTTGCAGGCCGGGGGAGCCTGCCGGTACTCAGCGTCCTGGACGGATATAGGGCGCCCCCGCGAAGGTCTTACGTGTCTTGAAGAGCGTACGAGGGTGAAAGTAAAGCAGAACCGCGACTAAGGCCCCGTGGAAACCGCTCGAAGCTTCCGCCTCAGCGGGGCTATTAGAAGGCCTTAACTGGAGGGAGTCCTCCCATCGAGCTTCCCTTTAGCCCTAGAGCGTGACAGGATGAGCTCCTACCGGGACTCTGGAAGCACCCTGTTTATTTAGAGAAAACTGCTTCTCTTCCACGAGCCGTGACTCCAGCGACGAGGGCCCCGTCACAAACGGTTTTAGGCAGGTAGCTTCAAGGCAGCATGGATGGTGCTATAAAAAGGAGAATGCAAGGCTTGTGTCCTCAGGCCCCCACCTCCAGTCAACACGCTGACTACCGCCTTGTGATTCGTAGCTCGACAAAAGAGACTCTAGCGACACACAGGTTCCTTCCCTGAATCCAGCTCTCTTCACGGGGTGTTCTGCCTGTAGCTAATTCGCTCCTCCAAGGAATGCACTAGGGAGGCTATCGGGCCTCAGCCTCTTCGGAAAGCCTGCAGTGTAACAGGCAGAGCTCTGCTCTAGTGGCAGTAAGAACGCAAGCTGGCTTTCTCCTGCAGGCGTGGGGCTTCAGGTATGAGTGCCTAGAAGGATTGCCAAGCAGTTTTGGTTTCCCCGTGCAGCTCAGTCGAGGACAGTGAGGCAGATTTGCATGGCATGTGAGCAGCCAGAGAACACTTTTCCTGGAGACGTTGGGGTGGCGGGGAAAGCGACCTCTCCCAAGGAGAGTGCCGTGTGTTGCCCTGCACTCGGCAAACAACACGGAGTGAGCGGGAAGGGCTTTCGGCCCGGGCAGTTGTTTCTTTGCAGGCCGGGGGAGCCTGCCGGTACTCAGCGTCCTTGTTGGGTACAGGGCGCCCCCGCGAAGGTCTTACGTGTCTTGAAGAGCGTACGAGGGGGAAAGTAAAGCAGAACCGCGACTAAGGCCCCGTGGAAACCGCTCGAAGCTTCCGCCTCAGCGGGGCTCTTAGAAGGCCTTACCTGGAGGTAAGTCCTCCCATCGAGCTTCCCTTTAGCCCTAGAGCGTGACGGGATGAGCTCCTACCGGGACTCTGGAAGCACCCTGTTTATTTAGAGAAAACTGCTTCTCTTCCACGAGCCCTGACTCCAGCGACGAGGGCCCCGTCACAAACGGTTTTAGGCAGGTAGCTTCAAGGCAGCATGGATGGTGCTATAAAAAGGAGAATGCAAGGCTTGTGTCCTCAGGCCCCCACCTCCAGTCAACACGCTGACTACCGCCTTGTGATTAGTAGCTCGTCAAAAGAGACTCTAGCGACACACAGGTTCCTTCCCTGAATCCACCTCTCTTCACGGTGTGTTCTGTCTGTGGCTAATTCGCTCCTCCAAGGAATGCACTAGGGAGGCTATCGGGCCTCAGCCTCTTCGGAAAGCCTCCAGTGTAACAGGCATAGCTCTGCTCTAGTGGCAGTAAGAACGCAAGCTGGCTTTCTCCTGCAGGCGTTGGTCTTCAGGTATGAGTGCCTAGAAGGATTGCCAAGCAGTTTTGGTTTCCCCGTGCAGCTCAGTCGAGGACAGTGAGGCAGATTTGCATGGCATGTGGGCAGCCAGAGAACAGTTTTCCTGGAGACGTTGGGGTGCCGGGGAAAGCGACCTCTCCCCCGGGAGAGTGCCGTGTGTTGCCCTGCACTCGGCAAACAACACGGAGTGAGCGGGAAGGGCTTTCGGCCCGGGCAGATGTTTCTTTGCAGGCCGGGGGAGTTTGCCGGTACTCAGCGTCCTGGACGGATATAGGGCGCCCCCGCGAAGGTCTTACGTGTCTTGAAGAGCGTACGAGGGTGAAAGTAAAGCAGAACCGCGACTAAGGCCCCGTGGAAACCGCTCGAAGCTTCCGCCTCAGCGGGGCTATGAGAAGGCCTTACCTGGAGGTAAGTCCTCCCATCGAGCTTCCCTTTAGGCCTAGAGCGTGACAGGATGAGCTCCTACCGGGACTCTGGAAGCACCCTGTTTATTTAGAGAAAACTGCTTCTCTTCCACGAGCCCTGACTCCAGCGACGAGGGCCCCGTCACAAACGCTTTTAGGCAGGTAGCTTCAAGGCAGCATGGATGGTGCTATAAAAAGGAGAATGCAAGGCTTGTGTCCTCAGGCTCCCACCTCAGTCAACACGCTGACTACCGCCTTGTGATTCGTAGCTCGACAAAAGAGACTCTAGCAACACACAGGTTCCTTCCCTGAATCCACCTTTCTTCACGGGGTGTTCTGCCTGTAGCTAACCCGCTCCTCCAAGGAAGGCACTAGGGAGGCTATCGGGCCTCATCCTCTTCGGAAAGCCTGCAGTGTAACAGGCAGAGTTCTGCTCTAGTGGCAGTAAGAACGCAAGCTGGCTTTCTCCTGCAGGCGTGGGGCTTCAGGTATGAGTGCTTAGAAGGATTGCCAAGCAGTTTTGGTTTCCCCGTGCAGCTCAGTCGAGGACAGTGAGGCAGATTTGCATGGCATGTGGGCAGCCAGAGAACAGTTTTCCTGGAGACGTTGGGGTGCCGGAGAAAGCGACCTCTCCCAAGGAGAGTGCCGTGTGTTGCCCTGCACTCGGCAAACAACACGGAGTGAGCGGGAAGGGCTTTCGGCCCGGGCAGTTGTTTCTTTGCAGGCCGGGGGAGCCTGCCGGTACTCAGCGTCCTTGTCGGGTACAGGGCGCCCCCGCGAGGGTCTTACGTGTCTTGAAGAGCGTACGAGGGGGAAAGTAAAGCAGAACCGCGACTAAGGCCCCGTGGAAACCGCTCGAAGCTTCCGCCTCAGGGGGGCTCTTAGAAGGCCTTACCTGGAGGTAAGTCCTCCCATCGAGCTTCCCTTTAGCCCTAGAGCGTGACGGGATGAGCTCCTACCGGGACTCTGGAAGCACCCTGTTTATTTAGAGAAAACTGCTTCTCTTCCACGAGCCCTGACTCCAGCGACGAGGGCCCCGTCACAAACGGTTTTAGGCAGGTAGCTTCAAGGCAGCATGGATGGTGCTATAAAAAGGAGAATGCAAGGCTTGTGTCCTCAGGCCCCCACCTCCAGTCAACACGCTGACTACCGCCTTGTGATTAGTAGCTCGTCAAAAGAGACTCTAGCGACACACAGGTTCCTTCCCTGAATCCACCTCTCTTCACGGTGTGTTCTGTCTGTGGCTAATTCGCTCCTCCAAGGAATGCACTAGGGAGGCTATCGGGCCTCAGCCTCTTCGGAAAGCCTGCAGTGTAACAGGCAGAGCTCTGCTCTAGTGGCAGTAAGAACGCAAGCTGGCTTTCTCCTGCAGGCGTTGGTCTTCAGGTATGAGTGCCTAGAAGGATTGCCAAGCAGTTTTGGTTTCCCCGTGCAGCTCAGTCGAGGACAGTGAGGCAGATTTGCATGGCATGTGGGCAGCCAGAGAACAGTTTTCCTGGAGACGTTGGGGTGCCGGGGAAAGCGACCTCTCCCCCGGGAGAGTGCCGTGTGTTGCCCTGCACTCGGCAAACAACACGGAGTGAGCGGGAAGGGCTTTCGGCCCCGGCAGATGTTTCTTTGCAGGCCGGGGGAGCCTGCCGGTACTCAGCGTCCTGGACGGATATAGGGCGCCCCCGCGAAGGTCTTACGTGTCTTGAAGAGCGTACGAGGGTGAAAGTAAAGCAGAACCGCGACTAAGGCCCCGTGGAAACCGCTCGAAGCTTCCGCCTCAGCGGGGCTATGAGAAGGCCTTACCTGGAGGTAAGTCCTCCCATCGAGCTTCCCTTTAGGCCTAGAGCGTGACGGGATGAGCTCCTACCGGGACTCTGGAAGCACCCTGTTTATTTAGAGAAAACTGCTTCTCTTCCACGAGCCCTGACTCCAGCGACGAGGGCCCCGTCACAAAAGCTTTTAGGCAGGTAGCTTCAAGGCAGCATGGATGGTGCTATAAAAAGGAGAATGCAAGGCTTGTGTCCTCAGGCTCCCACCTCAGTCAACACGCTGACTACCGCCTTGTGATTCGTAGCTCGACAAAAGAGACTCTAGCAACACACAGGTTCCTTCCCTGAATCCACCTTTCTTCACGGGGTGTTCTGCCTGTAGCTAACCCGCTCCTCCAAGGAAGGCACTAGGGAGGCTATCGGGCCTCATCCTCTTCGGAAAGCCTGCAGTGTAACAGGCAGAGTTCTGCTCTAGTGGCAGTAAGAACGCAAGCTGGCTTTCTCCTGCAGGCGTGGGGCTTCAGGTATGAGTGCTTAGAAGGATTGCCAAGCAGTTTTGGTTTCCCCGTGCAGCTCAGTCGAGGACAGTGAGGCAGATTTGCATGGCATGTGGGCAGCCAGAGAACAGTTTTCCTGGAGACGTTGGGGTGCCGGAGAAAGCGACCTCTCCCAAGGAGAGTGCCGTGTGTTGCCCTGCACTCGGCAAACAACACGGAGTGAGCGGGAAGGGCTTTCGGCCCGGGCAGTTGTTTCTTTGCAGGCCGGGGGAGCCTGCCGGTACTCAGCGTCCTTGTCGGGTACAGGGCGCCCCCGCGAGGGTCTTACGTGTCTTGAAGAGCGTACGAGGGGGAAAGTAAAGCAGAACCGCGACTAAGGCCCCGTGGAAACCGCTCGAAGCTTCCGCCTCAGCGGGGCTCTTAGAAGGCCTTACCTGGAGGTAAGTCCTCCCATCGAGCTTCCCTTTAGCCCTAGAGCGTGACGGGATGAGCTCCTACCGGGACTCTGGAAGCACCCTGTTTATTTAGAGAAAACTGCTTCTCTTCCACGAGCCCTGACTCCAGCGACGAGGGCCCCGTCACAAACGGTTTTAGGCAGGTAGCTTCAAGGCAGCATGGATGGTGCTATAAAAAGGAGAATGCAAGGCTTGTGTCCTCAGGCCCCCACCTCCAGTCAACACGCTGACTACCGCCTTGTGATTAGTAGCTCGTCAAAAGAGACTCTAGCGACACACAGGTTCCTTCCCTGAATCCACCTCTCTTCACGGTGTGTTCTGTCTGTGGCTAATTCGCTCCTCCAAGGAATGCACTAGGGAGGCTATCGGGCCTCAGCCTCTTCGGAAAGCCTGCAGTGTAACAGGCAGAGCTCTGCTCTAGTGGCAGTAAGAACGCAAGCTGGCTTTCTCCTGCAGGCGTGGGTCTTCAGGTATGAGTGCCTAGAAGGATTGCCAAGCAGTTTTGGTTTCCCCGTGCAGCTCAGTCGAGGACAGTGAGGCAGATTTGCATGGCATGTGGGCAGCCAGAGAACACTTTTCCTGGAGACGTTGGGGTGCCGGGGAAAGCGACCTCTCCCCCGGGAGAGTGCCGTGTGTTGCCCTGCACTCGGCAAACAACACGGAGTGAGCGGGAAGGGCTTTCGGCCCGGGCAGATGTTTCTTTGCAGGCCGGGGGAGCCTGCCGGTACTCAGCGTCCTGGACGGATATAGGGCGCCCCCGCGAAGGTCTTACGTGTCTTGAAGAGCGTACGAGGGTGAAAGTAAAGCAGAACCGCGACTAAGGCCCCGTGGAAACCGCTCGAAGCTTCCGCCTCAGCGGGGCTATGAGAAGGCCTTACCTGGAGGTAAGTCCTCCCATCGAGCTTCCCTTTAGAACTAGAGCGTGACGGGATGAGCTCCTACCGGGACTCTGGAAGCACCCTGTTTATTTAGAGAAAACTGCTTCTCTTCCACGAGCCCTGACTCCAGCGACGAGGGCCCCGTCACAAACGCTTTTAGGCAGGTAGCTTCAAGGCAGCATGGATGGTGCTATAAAAAGGAGAATGCAAGGCTTGTGTCCTCAGGCTCCCACCTCCAGTCAACACGCTGACTACCGCCTTGTGATTCGTAGCTCGACAAAAGAGACTCTAGCGACACACAGGTTCCTTCCCTGAATCCAGCTCTCTTCACGGGGTGTTCTGCCTGTAGCTAATTCGCTCCTCCAAGGAATGCACTAGGGAGGCTATCGGGCCTCAGCCTCTTCGGAAAGCCTGCAGTGTAACAGGCAGAGCTCTGCTCTAGTGGCAGTAAGAACGCAAGCTGGCTTTCTCCTGCAGGCGCGGGTCTTCAGGTATGAGTGCCTAGAAGGATTGCCAAGCAGTTTTGGTTTCCCCGTGCAGCTCAGTCGAGGACAGTGAGGCAGATTTGCATGGCATGTGGGCAGCCAGAGAACAGTTTTCCTGGAGACGTTGGGGTGCCGGGGAAAGCGACCTCTCCCAAGGAGAGTGCCGTGTGTTGCCCTGCACTCGGCAAACAACACGGAGTGAGCGGGAAGGGCTTTCGGCCCGGGCAGTTGTTTCTTTGCAGGCCGGGGGAGCCTGCCGGTACTCAGCGTCCTTGTCGGGTACAGGGCGCCCCCGCGAGGGTCTTACGTGTCTTGAAGAGCGTACGAGGGGGAAAGTAAAGCAGAACCGCGACTAAGGCCCCGTGGAAACCGCTCGAAGCTTCCGCCTCAGCGGGGCTCTTAGAAGGCCTTACCTGGAGGTAAGTCCTCCCATCGAGCTTCCCTTTAGCCCTAGAGCGTGACGGGATGAGCTCCTACCGGGACTCTGGAAGCACCCTGTTTATTTAGAGAAAACTGCTTCTCTTCCACGAGCCCTGACTCCAGCGACGAGGGCCCCGTCACAAACGGTTTTAGGCAGGTAGCTTCAAGGCAGCATGGATGGTGCTATAAAAAGGAGAATGCAAGGCTTGTGTCCTCAGGCCCCCACCTCCAGTCAACACGCTGACTACCGCCTTGTGATTAGTAGCTCGTCAAAAGAGACTCTAGCGACACACAGGTTCCTTCCCTGAATCCACCTCTCTTCACGGTGTGTTCTGTCTGTGGCTAATTCGCTCCTCCAAGGAATGCACTAGGGAGGCTATCGGGCCTCAGCCTCTTCGGAAAGCCTGCAGTGTAACAGGCAGAGCTCTGCTCTAGTGGCAGTAAGAACGCAAGCTGGCTTTCTCCTGCAGGCGTGGGGCTTCAGCTATGAGTGCTTAGAAGGATTGCCAAGCAGTTTTGGTTTCCCCGTGCAGCTCAGTCGAGGACAGTGAGGCAGATTTGCATGGCATGTGGGCAGCCAGAGAACAGTTTTCCTGGAGACGTTGGGGTGCCGGGGAAAGCGACCTCTCCCCCGGGAGAGTGCCGTGTGTTGCCCTGCACTCGGCAAACAACACGGAGTGAGCGGGAAGGGCTTTCGGCCCGGGCAGATGTTTCTTTGCAGGCCGGGGGAGCCTGCCGGTACTCAGCGTCCTGGACGGATATAGGGCGCCCCCGCGAAGGTCTTACGTGTCTTGAAGAGCGTACGAGGGTGAAAGTAAAGCAGAACCGCGACTAAGGCCCCGTGGAAACCGCTCGAAGCTTCCGCCTCAGCGGGGCTATGAGAAGGCCTTACCTGGAGGTAAGTCCTCCCATCGAGCTTCCCTTTAGACCTAGAGCGTGACGGGATGAGCTCCTACCGGGACTCTGGAAGCACCCTGTTTATTTAGAGAAAACTGCTTCTCTTCCACGAGCCCTGACTCCAGCGACGAGGGCCCCGTCACAAACGCTTTTAGGCAGGTAGCTTCAAGGCAGCATGGATGGTGCTATAAAAAGGAGAATGCAAGGCTTGTGTCCTCAGGCTCCCACCTCAGTCAACACGCTGACTACCGCCTTGTGATTCGTAGCTCGACAAAAGAGACTCTAGCAACACACAGGTTCCTTCCCTGAATCCACCTTTCTTCACGGGGTGTTCTGCCTGTAGCTAACCCGCTCCTCCAAGGAAGGCACTAGGGAGGCTATCGGGCCTCATCCTCTTCGGAAAGCCTGCAGTGTAACAGGCAGAGTTCTGCTCTAGTGGCAGTAAGAACGCAAGCTGGCTTTCTCCTGCAGGCGTGGGGCTTCAGGTATGAGTGCTTAGAAGGATTGCCAAGCAGTTTTGGTTTCCCCGTGCAGCTCAGTCGAGGACAGTGAGGCAGATTTGCATGGCATGTGGGCAGCCAGAGAACAGTTTTCCTGGAGACGTTGGGGTGCCGGAGAAAGCGACCTCTCCCAAGGAGAGTGCCGTGTGTTGCCCTGCACTCGGCAAACAACACGGAGTGAGCGGGAAGGGCTTTCGGCCCGGGCAGTTGTTTCTTTGCAGGCCGGGGGAGCCTGCCGTTACTCAGCGTCCTTGTCGGGTACAGGGCGCCCCCGCGAGGGTCTTACGTGTCTTGAAGAGCGTACGAGGGGGAAAGTAAAGCAGAACCGCGACTAAGGCCCCGTGGAAACCGCTCGAAGCTTCCGCCTCAGCGGGGCTCTTAGAAGGCCTTACCTGGAGGTAAGTCCTCCCATCGAGCTTCCCTTTAGCCCTAGAGCGTGACGGGATGAGCTCCTACCGGGACTCTGGAAGCACCCTGTTTATTTAGAGAAAACTGCTTCTCTTCCACGAGCCCTGACTCCAGCGACGAGGGCCCCGTCACAAACGGTTTTAGGCAGGTAGCTTCAAGGCAGCATGAATGGTGCTATAAAAAGGAGAATGCAAGGCTTGTGTCCTCAGGCCCCCACCTCCAGTCAACACGCTGACTACCGCCTTGTGATTAGTAGCTCGTCAAAAGAGACTCTAGCGACACACAGGTTCCTTCCCTGAATCCACCTCTCTTCACGGTGTGTTCTGTCTGTGGCTAATTCGCTCCTCCAAGGAATGCACTAGGGAGGCTATCGGGCCTCAGCCTCTTCGGAAAGCCTGCAGTGTAACAGGCAGAGCTCTGCTCTAGTGGCAGTAAGAACGCAAGCTGGCTTTCTCCTGCAGGCGTGGGTCTTCACGTATGAGTGCCTAGAAGGATTGCCAAGCAGTTTTGGTTTCCCCGTGCAGCTCAGTCGAGGACAGTGAGGCAGATTTGCATGGCATGTGGGCAGCCAGAGAACAGTTTTCCTGGAGACGTTGGGGTGCCGGGGAAAGCGACCTCTCCCCCGGGAGAGTGCCGTGTGTTGCCCTGCACTCGGCAAACAACACGGAGTGAGCGGGAAGGGCTTTCGGCCCGGGCAGATGTTTCTTTGCAGGGCGGGGGAGCCTGCTGGTACTCAGCGTCCTGGACGGATATAGGGCGCCCCCGCGAAGGTCTTACGTGTCTTGAAGAGCGTACGAGGGTGAAAGTAAAGCAGAACCGCGACTAAGGCCCCGTGGAAACCGCTCGAAGCTTCCGCCTCAGCGGGGCTATGAGAAGGCCTTACCTGGAGGTAAGTCCTCCCATCGAGCTTCCCTTTAGGCCTAGAGCGTGACGGGATGAGCTCCTACCGGGACTCTGGAAGCACCCTGTTTATTTAGAGAAAACTGCTTCTCTTCCACGAGCCCTGACTCCAGCGACGAGGGCCCGTCACAAACGCTTTTAGGCAGGTAGCTTCAAGGCAGCATGGATGGTGCTATAAAAAGGAGAATGCAAGGCTTGTGTCCTCAGGCTCCCACCTCAGTCAACACGCTGACTACCGCCTTGTGATTCGTAGCTCGACAAAAGAGACTCTAGCAACACACAGGTTCCTTCCCTGAATCCACCTTTCTTCACGGGCTGTTCTGCCTGTAGCTAACTCGCTCCTCCAAGGAAGGCACTAGGGAGGCTATCGGGCCTCAGCCTCTTCGGAAAGCCTGCAGTGTAACAGGCAGAGTTCTGCTCTAGTGGCAGTAAGAACGCAAGCTGGCTTTCTCCTGCAGGCGTGGGGCTTCAGGTATGAGTGCTTAGAAGGATTGCCAAGCAGTTTTGGTTTCCCCGTGCAGCTCAGTCGAGGACAGTGAGGCAGATTTGCATGGCATGTGGGCAGCCAGAGAACAGTTTTCCTGGAGACGTTGGGGTGCCGGAGAAAGCGACCTCTCCCAAGGAGAGTGCCGTGTGTTGCCCTTCACTCGGCAAACAACACGGAGTGAGCGGGAAGGGCTTTCGGCCCGGGCAGTTGTTTCTTTGCAGGCCGGGGGAGCCTGCCGGTACTCAGCGTCCTGGACGGATATAGGGCGCCCCTGCGAGGGTCTTACGTGTCTTGAAGAGCGTACGAGGGGGAAAGTAAAGCAGAAACGCGACTAAGGCCCCGTGGAAACCGCTCGAAGCTTCCGCCTCAGCGGGGCTATTAGAAGGCCTTACCTGGAGGTAAGTCCTCCCATCGAGCTTCCCTTTAGCCCTAGAGCGTGACGGGATGAGCTCCTACCGGGACTCTGGAAGCACCCTGTTTATTTAGAGAAAACTGCTTCTCTTCCACGAGCCCTGACTCCAGCGACGAGGGCCCCGTCACAAACGGTTTTAGGCAGGTAGCTTCAAGGCAGCATGGATGGTGCTATAAAAAGGAGAATGCAAGGCTTGTGTCCTCAGGCCCCCATTTCCAGTCAACACGCTGACTACCGCCTTGTGATTCGTAGCTCGTCAAAAGAGACTCTAGCGACACACAGGTTCCTTCCCTGAATCCAGCTCTCTTCACGGGGTGTTCTGCCTGTAGCTAATTCGCTCCTCCAAGGAATGCACTAGGGAGGCTATCGGGCCTCAGCCTCTTCGGAAAGCCTGCAGTGTAACAGGCAGAGCTCTGCTCTAGTGGCAGTAAGAACGCAAGCTGGCTTTCTCCTGCAGGCGTGGGGCTTCAGGTATGAGTGCCTAGAAGGATTGCCAAGCAGTTTTGGTTTCCCCGTGCAGCTCAGTCGAGGACAGTGAGGCAGATTTGCATGGCATGTGGGCAGCCAGAGAACACTTTTCCTGGAGACGTTGGGGTGCCGGGGAAAGCGACCTCTCCCAAGGAGAGTGCCGTGTGTTGCCCTGCATTCGGCAAACAACACGGAGTGAGCGGGAAGGGCTTTCGGCCCGGGCAGTTGTTTCTTTGCAGGCCGGGGGAGCCTGCCGGTACTCAGCGTCCTTGTTGGGTACAGGGCGCCCCCGCGAGGGTCTTACTTGTCTTGAAGAGCGTACTTGGGAAAAGTAAATCAGAACCGCGACTAAGGCCCCGTGGAAACCGCTCGAAGCTTCCGCCTCAGCGGGGCTATGAGAAGGCCTTACCTGGAGGTAAGTCCTCCCATCGAGCTTCCCTTTAGCCCTAGAGCGTGACGGGATGAGCTCCTACCGGGACTCTGGAAGCACCCTGTTTATTTAGAGAAAACTGCTTCTCTTCCACGAGCCCTGACTCCAGCGACGAGGGCCCCGTCACAAACGGTTTTAGGCAGGTAGCTTCAAGGCAGCATGGATGGTGCTATAAAAAGGAGAATGCAAGGCTTGTGTCCTCAGGCCCCCACCTCCAGTCAACACGCTGACTACCGCCTTGTGATTCGTAGCTCGACAAAAGAGACTCTAGCGACACACAGGTTCCTTCCCTGAATCCAGCTCTCTTCACGGGGTGTTCTGCCTGTAGCTAATTCGCTCCTCCAAGGAATGCACTAGGGAGGCTATCGGGCCTCAGCCTCTTCGGAAAGCCTGCAGTGTAACAGGCAGAGCTCTGCTCTAGTGGCAGTAAGAACGCAAGCTGGCTTTCTCCTGCAGGCGTGGGGCTTCAAGTATGAGTGCCTAGAAGGATTGCCAAGCAGTTTTGGTTTCCCCGTGCAGCTCAGTCGAGGACAGTGAGGCAGATTTGCATGGCATGTGGGCAGCCAGAGAACACTTTTCCTGGAGACGTTGGGGTGCCGGGGAAAGCGACCTCTCCCAAGGAGAGTGCCGTGTGTTGCCCTGCACTCGGCAAACAACACGGAGTGAGCGGGAAGGGCTTTCGGCCCGGGCAGTTGTTTCTTTGCAGGCCGGGGGAGCCTGCCGGTACTCAGCGTCCTGGACGGATATAGGGCGCCCCTGCGAGGGTCTTACGTGTCTTGAAGAGCGTACGAGGGGGAAAGTAAAGCAGAACCGCGACTAAGGCCCCGTGGAAACCGCTCGAAGCTTCCGCCTCAGCGGGGCTCTTAGAAGGCCTTACCTGGAGGTAAGTCCTCCCATCGAGCTTCCCTTTAGCCCTAGAGCGTGACGGGATGAGCTCCTACCGGGACTCTGGAAGCACCCTGTTTATTTAGAGAAAACTGCTTCTCTTCCACGAGCCCTGACTCCAGCGATGAGGGCCCCGTCACAAACGGTTTTAGGCAGGTAGCTTCAAGGCAGCATGGATGGTGCTATAAAAAGGAGAATGCAAGGCTTGTGTCCTCAGGCCCCCACCTCCAGTCAACACGCTGACTACCGCCTTGTGATTAGTAGCTCGTCAAAAGAGACTCTAGCGACACACAGGTTCCTTCCCTGAATCCACCTCTCTTCACCGTGTGTTCTGTCTGTGGCTAATTCGCTCCTCCAAGGAATGCACTAGGGAGGCTATCGGGCCTCAGCCTCTTCGGAAAGCCTGCAGTGTAACAGGCAGAGCTCTGCTCTAGTGGCAGTAAGAACGCAAGCTGGCTTTCTCCTGCAGGCGTTGGTCTTCAGGTATGAGTGCCTAGAAGGATTGCCAAGCAGTTTTGGTTTCCCCGTGCAGCTCAGTCGAGGACAGTGAGGCAGATTTGCATGGCATGTGGGCAGCCAGAGAACACTTTTCCTGGAGACGTTGGGGTGCCGGGGAAAGCGACCTCTCCCCCGGGAGAGTGCCGTGTGTTGCCCTGCACTCGGCAAACAACACGGAGTGAGCGGGAAGGGCTTTCGGCCCGGGCAGATGTTTCTTTGCAGGCCGGGGGAGCCTGCCGGTACTCAGCGTCCTGGACGGATATAGGGCGCCCCCGCGAAGGTCTTACGTGTCTTGAAGAGCGTACGAGGGTGAAAGTAAAGCAGAACCGCGACTAAGGCCCCGTGGAAACCGCTCGAAGCTTCCGCCTCAGCGGGGCTATGAGAAGGCCTTACCTGGAGGTAAGTCCTCCCATCGAGCTTCCCTTTAGGCCTAGAGCGTGACGGGATGAGCTCCTACCGGGACTCTGGAAGCACCCTGTTTATTTAGAGAAAACTGCTTCTCTTCCACGAGCCCTGACTCCAGCGACGAGGGCCCCGTCACAAAAGCTTTTAGGCAGGTAGCTTCAAGGCAGCATGGATGGTGCTATAAAAAGGAGAATGCAAGGCTTGTGTCCTCAGGCTCCCACCTCAGTCAACACGCTGACTACCGCCTTGTGATTCGTAGCTCGACAAAAGAGACTCTAGCAACACACAGGTTCCTTCCCTGAATCCACCTTTCTTCACGGGGTGTTCTGCCTGTAGCTAACCCGCTCCTCCAAGGAAGGCACTAGGGAGGCTATCGGGCCTCATCCTCTTCGGAAAGCCTGCAGTGTAACAGGCAGAGTTCTGCTCTAGTGGCAGTAAGAACGCAAGCTGGCTTTCTCCTGCAGGCGTGGGGCTTCAGGTATGAGTGCTTAGAAGGATTGCCAAGCAGTTTTGGTTTCCCCGTGCAGCTCAGTCGAGGACAGTGAGGCAGATTTGCATGGCATGTGGGCAGCCAGAGAACAGTTTTCCTGGAGACGTTGGGGTGCCGGAGAAAGCGACCTCTCCCAAGGAGAGTGCCGTGTGTTGCCCTGCACTCGGCAAACAACACGCAGTGAGCGGGAAGGGCTTTCGGCCCGGGCAGTTGTTTCTTTGCAGGCCGGGGGAGCCTGCCGGTACTCAGCGTCCTTGTCGGGTACAGGGCGCCCCCGCGAGGGTCTTACGTGTCTTGAAGAGCGTACGAGGGTGAAAGTAAAGCAGAACCGCGACTAAGGCCCCGTGGAAACCGCTCGAAGCTTCCGCCTCAGCGGGGCTATGAGAAGGCCTTACCTGGAGGTAAGTCCTCCCATCGAGCTTCCCTTTAGGCCTAGAGCGTGACGGGATGAGCTCCTACCGTGACTCTGGAAGCACCCTGTTTATTTAGAGAAAACTGCTTCTCTTCCACGAGCCCTGACTCCAGCGACGAGGGCCCCGTCACAAAAGCTTTTAGGCAGGTAGCTTCAAGGCAGCATGGATGGTGCTATAAAAAGGAGAATGCAAGGCTTGTGTCCTCAGGCTCCCACCTCAGTCAACACGCTGACTACCGCCTTGTGATTCGTAGCTCGACAAAAGAGACTCTAGCAACACACAGGTTCCTTCCCTGAATCCACCTTTCTTCACGGGGTGTTCTGCCTGTAGCTAACCCGCTCCTCCAAGGAAGGCACTAGGGAGGCTATCGGGCCTCATCCTCTTCGGAAAGCCTGCAGTGTAACAGGCAGAGTTCTGCTCTAGTGGCAGTAAGAACGCAAGCTGGCTTTCTCCTGCAGGCGTGGGGCTTCAGGTATGAGTGCTTAGAAGGATTGCCAAGCAGTTTTGGTTTCCCCGTGCAGCTCAGTCGAGGACAGTGAGGCAGATTTGCATGGCATGTGGGCAGCCAGAGAACAGTTTTCCTGGAGACGTTGGGGTGCCGGAGAAAGCGACCTCTCCCAAGGAGAGTGCCGTGTGTTGCCCTGCACTCGGCAAACAACACGCAGTGAGCGGGAAGGGCTTTCGGCCCGGGCAGTTGTTTCTTTGCAGGCCGGGGGAGCCTGCCGGTACTCAGCGTCCTTGTCGGGTACAGGGCGCCCCCGCGAGGGTCTTACGTGTCTTGAAGAGCGTACGAGGGGGAAAGTAAAGCAGAACCGCGACTAAGGCCCCGTGGAAACCGCTCGAAGCTTCCGCCTCAGCGGGGCTATGAGAAGGCCTTACCTGGAGGTAAGTCCTCCCATCGAGCTTCCCTTTAGGCCTAGAGCGTGACGGGATGAGCTCCTACCGGGACTCTGGAAGCACCCTGTTTATTTAGAGAAAACTGCTTCTCTTCCACGAGCCCTGACTCCAGCGACGAGGGCCCCGTCACAAACGCTTTTAGGCAGGTAGCTTCAAGGCAGCATGGATGGTGCTATAAAAAGGAGAATGCAAGGCTTGTGTCCTCAGGCTCCCACCTCAGTCAACACGCTGACTACCGCCTTGTGATTCGTAGCTCGACAAAAGAGACTCTAGCAACACACAGGTTCCTTCCCTGAATCCACCTTTCTTCACGGGGTGTTCTGCCTGTAGCTAACCCGCTCCTCCAAGGAAGGCACTAGGGAGGCTATCGGGCCTCATCCTCTTCGGAAAGCCTGCAGTGTAACAGGCAGAGTTCTGCTCTAGTGGCAGTAAGAACGCAAGCTGGCTTTCTCCTGCAGGCGTGGGGCTTCAGGTATGAGTGCTTAGAAGGATTGCCAAGCAGTTTTGGTTTCCCCGTGCAGCTCAGTCGAGGACAGTGAGGCAGATTTGCATGGCATGTGGGCAGCCAGAGAACAGTTTTCCTGGAGACGTTGGGGTGCCGGAGAAAGCGACCTCTCCCAAGGAGAGTGCCGTGTGTTGCCCTGCACTCGGCAAACAACACGCAGTGAGCGGGAAGGGCTTTCGGCCCGGGCAGTTGTTTCTTTGCAGGCCGGGGGAGCCTGCCGGTACTCAGCGTCCTTGTCGGGTACAGGGCGCCCCCGCGAGGGTCTTACGTGTCTTGAAGAGCGTACGAGGGGGAAAGTAAAGCAGAACCGCGACTAAGGCCCCGTGGAAACCGCTCGAAGCATCCGCCTCAGCGGGGCTATTAGAAGGCCTTACCTGGAGGTAAGTCCTCCCATCGAGCTTCCCTTTAGCCCTAGAGCGTGACGGGATGAGCTCCTACCGGGACTCTGGAAGCACCCTGTTTATTTAGAGAAAACTGCTTCTCTTCCACGAGCCCTGACTCCAGCGACGAGGGCCCCGTCACAAACGGTTTTAGGCAGGTAGCTTCAAGGCAGCATGGATGGTGCTATAAAAAGGAGAATGCAAGGCTTGTGTCCTCAGGCCCCCACCTCCAGTCAACACGCTGACTACCGCCTTGTGATTAGTAGCTCGTCAAAAGAGACTCTAGCGACACACAGGTTCCTTCCCTGAATCCACCTCTCTTCACGGTGTGTTCTGTCTGTGGCTAATTCGCTCCTCCAAGGAATGCACTAGGGAGGCTATCGGGCCTCAGCCTCTTCGGAAAGCCTGCAGTGTAACAGGCAGAGCTCTGCTCTAGTGGCAGTAAGAACGCAAGCTGGCTTTCTCCTGCAGGCGTGGGTCTTCACGTATGAGTGCCTAGAAGGATTGCCAAGCAGTTTTGGTTTCCCCGTGCAGCTCAGTCGAGGACAGTGAGGCAGATTTGCATGGCATGTGGGCAGCCAGAGAACAGTTTTCCTGGAGACGTTGGGGTGACGGGGAAAGCGACCTCTCCCCCGGGAGAGTGCCGTGTGTTGCCCTGCACTCGGCAAACAACACGGAGTGAGCGGGAAGGGCTTTTGGCCCGGGCAGATGTTTCTTTGCAGGCCGGGGGAGCCTGCCGGTACTCAGCGTCCTGGACGGATATAGGGCGCCCCCGCGAAGGTCTTACGTGTCTTGAAGAGCGTACGAGGGTGAAAGTAAAGCAGAACCGCGACTAAGGCCCCGTGGAAACCGCTCGAAGCTTCCGCCTCAGCGGGGCTATGAGAAGGCCTTACCTGGAGGTAAGTCCTCCCATCGAGCTTCCCTTTAGGCCTAGAGCGTGACGGGATGAGCTCCTACCGGGACTCTGGAAGCACCCTGTTTATTTAGAGAAAACTGCTTCTCTTCCACGAGCCCTGACTCCAGCGACGAGGGCCCCGTCACAAACGCTTTTAGGCAGGTAGCTTCAAGGCAGCATGGATGGTGCTATAAAAAGGAGAATGCAAGGCTTGTGTCCTCAGGCTCCCACCTCAGTCAACACGCTGACTACCGCCTTGTGATTCGTAGCTCGACAAAAGAGACTCTAGCGACACACAGGTTCCTTCCCTGAATCCAGCTCTCTTCACGGGGTGTTCTGCCTGTAGCTAATTCGCTCCTCCAAGGAATGCACTAGGGAGGCTATCGGGCCTCAGCCTCTTCGGAAAGCCTGCAGTGTAACAGGCAGAGCTCTGCTCTAGTGGCAGTAAGAACGCAAGCTGGCTTTCTCCTGCAGGCGTGGGGCTTCAGGTATGAGTGCCTAGAAGGATTGCCAAGCAGTTTTGGTTTCCCCGTGCAGCTCAGTCGAGGACAGTGAGGCAGATTTGCATGGCATGTGGGCAGCCAGAGAACACTTTTCCTGGAGACGTTGGGGTGCCGGGGAAAGCGACCTCTCCCAAGGAGAGTGCCGTGTGTTGCCCTGCACTCGGCAAACAACACGGAGTGAGCGGGAAGGGCTTTCGGCCCGGGCAGTTGTTTCTTTGCAGGCCGGGGGAGCCTGCCGGTACTCAGCGTCCTTGTTGGGTACAGGGCGCCCCCGCGAGGGTCTTACGTGTCTTGAAGAGCGTACGAGGGGGAAAGTAAAGCAGAACCGCGACTAAGGCCCCGTGGAAACCGCTCGAAGCTTCCGCCTCAGCGGGGCTCTTAGAAGGCCTTACCTGGAGGTAAGTCCTCCCATCGAGCTTCCCTTTAGCCCTAGAGCGTGACGGGATGAGCTCCTACCGGGACTCTGGAAGCACCCTGTTTATTTAGAGAAAACTGCTTCTCTTCCACGAGCCCTGACTCCAGCGACGAGGGCCCCGTCACAAACGGTTTTAGGCAGGTAGCTTCAAGGCAGCATGGATGGTGCTATAAAAAGGAGAATGCAAGGCTTGTG
This sequence comes from Mesoplodon mirus, assembly GCF_964341445.2. Classification (NCBI taxonomy): domain Eukaryota; kingdom Metazoa; phylum Chordata; class Mammalia; order Artiodactyla; family Ziphiidae; genus Mesoplodon; species Mesoplodon mirus. The sequence goes on from NW_028294704.1 coordinate 22,868, forward strand.
TCCTCAGGCTCCCACCTCAGTCAACACGCTGACTACCGCCTTGTGATTCGTAGCTCGACAAAAGAGACTCTAGCAACACACAGGTTCCTTCCCTGAATCCACCTTTCTTCACGGGGTGTTCTGCCTGTAGCTAATTCGCTCCTCCAAGGAATGCACTAGGGAGGCTATCGGGCCTCAGCCTCTTCGGAAAGCCTGCAGTGTAACAGGCAGAGCTCTGCTCTAGTGGCAGTAAGAACGCAAGCTGGCTTTCTCCTGCAGGCGTGGGTCTTCAGGTATGAGTGCCTAGAAGGATTGCCAAGCAGTTTTGGTTTCCCCGTGCAGCTCAGTCGAGGACAGTGAGGCAGATTTGCATGGCATGTGGGCAGCCAGAGAACAGTTTTCCTGGAGACGTTGGGGTGCCGGGGAAAGCGACCTCTCCCCCGGGAGAGTGCCGTGTGTTGCCCTGCACTCGGCAAACAACACGGAGTGAGCGGGAAGGGCTTTCGGCCCGGGCAGATGTTTCTTTGCAGGCCGGGGGAGCCTGCCGGTACTCAGCGTCCTGGACGGATATAGGGCGCCCCCGCGAAGGTCTTACGTGTCTTGAAGAGCGTACGAGGGTGAAAGTAAAGCAGAACCGCGACTAAGGCCCCGTGGAAACCGCTCGAAGCTTCCGCCTCAGCGGGGCTATGAGAAGGCCTTACCTGGAGGTAAGTCCTCCCATCGAGCTTCCCTTTAGGCCTAGAGCGTGACGGGATGAGCTCCTACCGGGACTCTGGAAGCACCCTGTTTATTTAGAGAAAACTGCTTCTCTTCCACGAGCCCTGACTCCAGCGACGAGGGCCCCGTCACAAACGCTTTTAGGCAGGTAGCTTCAAGGCAGCATGGATGGTGCTATAAAAAGGAGAATGCAAGGCTTGTGTCCTCAGGCTCCCACCTCAGTCAACACGCTGACTACCGCCTTGTGATTCGTAGCTCGACAAAAGAGACTCTAGCGACACACAGGTTCCTTCCCTGAATCCAGCTCTCTTCACGGGGTGTTCTGCCTGTAGCTAATTCGCTCCTCCAAGGAATGCACTAGGGAGGCTATCGGGCCTCAGCCTCTTCGGAAAGCCTGCAGTGTAACAGGCAGAGCTCTGCTCTAGTGGCAGTAAGAACGCAAGCTGGCTTTCTCCTGCAGGCGCGGGTCTTCAGGTATGAGTGCCTAGAAGGATTGCCAAGCAGTTTTGGTTTCCCCGTGCAGCTCAGTCGAGGACAGTGAGGCAGATTTGCATGGCATGTGGGCAGCCAGAGAACACTTTTCCTGGAGACGTTGGGGTGCCGGGGAAAGCGACCTCTCCCAAGGAGAGTGCCGTGTGTTGCCCTGCACTCGGCAAACAACACGGAGTGAGCGGGAAGGGCTTTCGGCCCGGGCAGTTGTTTCTTTGCAGGCCGGGGGAGCCTGCCGGTACTCAGCGTCCTTGTCGGGTACAGGGCGCCCCCGCGAGGGTCTTACTTGTCTTGAAGAGCGTACTTGGGAAAAGTAAAGCAGAACCGCGACTAAGGCCCCGTGGAAACCGCTCGAAGCTTCCGCCTCAGCGGGGCTATGAGAAGGCCTTACCTGGAGGTAAGTCCTCCCATCGAGCTTCCCTTTAGGCCTAGAGCGTGACGGGATGAGCTCCTACCGGGACTCTGGAAGCACCCTGTTTATTTAGAGAAAACTGCTTCTCTTCCACGAGCCCTGACTCCAGCGACGAGGGCCCCGTCACAAACGCTTTTAGGCAGGTGGCTTCAAGGCAGCATGGATGGTGCTATAAAAAGGAGAATGCAAGGCTTGTGTCCTCAGGCTCCCACCTCAGTCAACACGCTGACTACCGCCTTGTGATTCGTAGCTCGACAAAAGAGACTCTAGCAACACACAGTTTCCTTCCCTGAATCCACCTTTCTTCACGGGGTGTTCTGCCTGTAGCTAATTCGCTCCTCCAAGGAATGCACTAGGGAGGCTATCGGGCCTCATCCTCTTCGGAAAGCCTGCAGTGTAACAGGCAGAGTTCTGCTCTAGTGGCAGTAAGAACGCAAGCTGGCTTTCTCCTGCAGGCGTGGGGCTTCAGGTATGAGTGCTTAGAAGGATTGCCAAGCAGTTTTGGTTTCCCCGTGCAGCTCAGTCGAGGACAGAGAGGCAGATTTGCATGGCATGTGGGCAGCCAGAGAACAGTTTTCCTGGAGACGTTGGGGTGCCGGGGAAAGCGACCTCTCCCCCGGGAGAGTGCCGTGTGTTGCCCTGCACTCGGCAAACAACACGGAGTGAGCGGGAAGGGCTTTCGGCCCGGGCAGATGTTTCTTTGCAGGCCGGGGGAGCCTGCCGGTACTCAGCGTCCTGGACGGATATAGGGCGCCCCCGCGAAGGTCTTACGTGTCTTGAAGAGCGTACGAGGGTGAAAGTAAAGCAGAACCGCGACTAAGGCCCCGTGGAAACCGCTCGAAGCTTCCGCCTCAGCGGGGCTATTAGAAGGCCTTAACTGGAGGGAGTCCTCCCATCGAGCTTCCCTTTAGCCCTAGAGCGTGACAGGATGGCTCCTACCGGGACTCTGGAAGCACCCTGTTTATTTAGAGAAAACTGCTTCTCTTCCACGAGCCGTGACTCCAGCGACGAGGGCCCCGTCACAAACGGTTTTAGGCAGGTAGCTTCAAGGCAGCATGGATGGTGCTATAAAAAGGAGAATGCAAGGCTTGTGTCCTCAGGCCCCCACCTCCAGTCAACACGCTGACTACCGCCTTGTGATTCGTAGCTCGACAAAAGAGACTCTAGCGACACACAGGTTCCTTCCCTGAATCCAGCTCTCTTCACGGGGTGTTCTGCCTGTAGCTAATTCGCTCCTCCAAGGAATGCACTAGGGAGGCTATCGGGCCTCAGCCTCTTCGGAAAGCCTGCAGTGTAACAGGCAGAGCTCTGCTCTAGTGGCAGTAAGAACGCAAGCTGGCTTTCTCCTGCAGGCGTGGGGCTTCAGGTATGAGTGCCTAGAAGGATTGCCAAGCAGTTTTGGTTTCCCCGTGCAGCTCAGTCGAGGACAGTGAGGCAGATTTGCATGGCATGTGAGCAGCCAGAGAACACTTTTCCTGGAGACGTTGGGGTGCCGGGGAAAGCGACCTCTCCCAAGGAGAGTGCCGTGTGTTGCCCTGCACTCGGCAAACAACACGGAGTGAGCGGGAAGGGCTTTCGGCCCGGGCAGTTGTTTCTTTGCAGGCCGGGGGAGCCTGCCGGTACTCAGCGTCCTTGTTGGGTACAGGGCGCCCCCGCGAGGGTCTTACTTGTCTTGAAGAGCGTACGAGGGTGAAAGTAAAGCAGAACCGCGACTAAGGCCCCGTGGAAACCGCTCGAAGCTTCCGCCTCAGCGGGGCTCTTAGAAGGCCTTACCTGGAGGTAAGTCCTCCCATCGAGCTTCCCTTTAGCCCTAGAGCGTGACGGGATGAGCTCCTACCGGGACTCTGGAAGCACCCTGTTTATTTAGAGAAAACTGCTTCTCTTCCACGAGCCCTGACTCCAGCGACGAGGGCCCCGTCACAAACGGTTTTAGGCAGGTAGCTTCAAGGCAGCATGGATGGTGCTATAAAAAGGAGAATGCAAGGCTTGTGTCCTCAGGCCCCCACCTCCAGTCAACACGCTGACTACCGCCTTGTGATTAGTAGCTCGTCAAAAGAGACTCTAGCGACACACAGGTTCCTTCCCTGAATCCACCTCTCTTCACGGTGTGTTCTGTCTGTGGCTAATTCGCTCCTCCAAGGAATGCACTAGGGAGGCTATCGGGCCTCAGCCTCTTCGGAAAGCCTCCAGTGTAACAGGCAGAGCTCTGCTCTAGTGGCAGTAAGAACGCAAGCTGGCTTTCTCCTGCAGGCGTTGGTCTTCAGGTATGAGTGCCTAGAAGGATTGCCAAGCAGTTTTGGTTTCCCCGTGCAGCTCAGTCGAGGACAGTGAGGCAGATTTGCATGGCATGTGGGCAGCCAGAGAACAGTTTTCCTGGAGACGTTGGGGTGCCGGGGAAAGCGACCTCTCCCCCGGGAGAGTGCCGTGTGTTGCCCTGCACTCGGCAAACAACACGGAGTGAGCGGGAAGGGCTTTCGGCCCGGGCAGATGTTTCTTTGCAGGCCGGGGGAGCCTGCCGGTACTCAGCGTCCTGGACGGATATAGGGCGCCCCCGCGAAGGTCTTACGTGTCTTGAAGAGCGTACGAGGGTGAAAGTAAAGCAGAACCGCGACTAAGGCCCCGTGGAAACCGCTCGAAGCTTCCGCCTCAGCGGGGCTATGAGAAGGCCTTACCTGGAGGTAAGTCCTCCCATCGAGCTTCCCTTTAGGCCTAGAGCGTGACAGGATGAGCTCCTACCGGGACTCTGGAAGCACCCTGTTTATTTAGAGAAAACTGCTTCTCTTCCACGAGCCCTGACTCCAGCGACGAGGGCCCCGTCACAAACGCTTTTAGGCAGGTAGCTTCAAGGCAGCATGGATGGTGCTATAAAAAGGAGAATGCAAGGCTTGTGTCCTCAGGCTCCCACCTCAGTCAACACGCTGACTACCGCCTTGTGATTCGTAGCTCGACAAAAGAGACTCTAGCAACACACAGGTTCCTTCCCTGAATCCACCTTTCTTCACGGGGTGTTCTGCCTGTAGCTAACCCGCTCCTCCAAGGAAGGCACTAGGGAGGCTATCGGGCCTCATCCTCTTCGGAAAGCCTGCAGTGTAACAGGCAGAGCTCTGCTCTAGTGGCAGTAAGAACGCAAGCTGGCTTTCTCCTGCAGGCGTGGGGCTTCAGGTATGAGTGCTTAGAAGGATTGCCAAGCAGTTTTGGTTTCCCCGTGCAGCTCAGTCGAGGACAGTGAGGCAGATTTGCATGGCATGTGGGCAGCCAGAGAACAGTTTTCCTGGAGACGTTGGGGTGCCGGAGAAAGCGACCTCTCCCAAGGAGAGTGCCGTGTGTTGCCCTGCACTCGGCAAACAACACGGAGTGAGCGGGAAGGGCTTTCGGCCCGGGCAGTTGTTTCTTTGCAGGCCGGGGGAGCCTGCCGGTACTCAGCGTCCTTGTCGGGTACAGGGCGCCCCCGCGAGGGTCTTACGTGTCTTGAAGAGCGTACGAGGGGGAAAGTAAAGCAGAACCGCGACTAAGGCCCCGTGGAAACCGCTCGAAGCTTCCGCCTCAGCGGGGCTCTTAGAAGGCCTTACCTGGAGGTAAGTCCTCCCATCGAGCTTCCCTTTAGCCCTAGAGCGTGACGGGATGAGCTCCTACCGGGACTCTGGAAGCACCCTGTTTATTTAGAGAAAACTGCTTCTCTTCCACGAGCCCTGACTCCAGCGACGAGGGCCCCGTCACAAACGGTTTTAGGCAGGTAGCTTCAAGGCAGCATGGATGGTGCTATAAAAAGGAGAATGCAAGGCTTGTGTCCTCAGGCCCCCACCTCCAGTCAACACGCTGACTACCGCCTTGTGATTAGTAGCTCGTCAAAAGAGACTCTAGCGACACACAGGTTCCTTCCCTGAATCCACCTCTCTTCACGGTGTGTTCTGTCTGTGGCTAATTCGCTCCTCCAAGGAATGCACTAGGGAGGCTATCGGGCCTCAGCCTCTTCGGAAAGCCTGCAGTGTAACAGGCAGAGCTCTGCTCTAGTGGCAGTAAGAACGCAAGCTTGCTTTCTCCTGCAGGCGTGGGGCTTCAGCTATGAGTGCTTAGAAGGATTGCCAAGCAGTTTTGGTTTCCCCGTGCAGCTCAGTCGAGGACAGTGAGGCAGATTTGCATGGCATGTGGGCAGCCAGAGAACAGTTTTCCTGGAGACGTTGGGGTGCCGGGGAAAGCGACCTCTCCCCCGGGAGAGTGCCGTGTGTTGCCCTGCACTCGGCAAACAACACGGAGTGAGCGGGAAGGGCTTTCGGCCCGGGCAGATGTTTCTTTGCAGGCCGGGGGAGCCTGCCGGTACTCAGCGTCCTGGACGGATATAGGGCGCCCCCGCGAAGGTCTTACGTGTCTTGAAGAGCGTACGAGGGTGAAAGTAAAGCAGAACCGCGACTAAGGCCCCGTGGAAACCGCTCGAAGCTTCCGCCTCAGCGGGGCTATTAGAAGGCCTTAACTGGAGGGAGTCCTCCCATCGAGCTTCCCTTTAGCCCTAGAGCGTGACAGGATGGCTCCTACCGGGACTCTGGAAGCACCCTGTTTATTTAGAGAAAACTGCTTCTCTTCCACGAGCCGTGACTCCAGCGACGAGGGCCCCGTCACAAACGGTTTTAGGCAGGTAGCTTCAAGGCAGCATGGATGGTGCTATAAAAAGGAGAATGCAAGGCTTGTGTCCTCAGGCCCCCACCTCCAGTCAACACGCTGACTACCGCCTTGTGATTCGTAGCTCGACAAAAGAGACTCTAGCGACACACAGGTTCCTTCCCTGAATCCAGCTCTCTTCACGGGGTGTTCTGCCTGTAGCTAATTCGCTCCTCCAAGGAATGCACTAGGGAGGCTATCGGGCCTCAGCCTCTTCGGAAAGCCTGCAGTGTAACAGGCAGAGCTCTGCTCTAGTGGCAGTAAGAACGCAAGCTGGCTTTCTCCTGCAGGCGTGGGGCTTCAGGTATGAGTGCCTAGAAGGATTGCCAAGCAGTTTTGGTTTCCCCGTGCAGCTCAGTCGAGGACAGTGAGGCAGATTTGCATGGCATGTGAGCAGCCAGAGAACACTTTTCCTGGAGACGTTGGGGTGCCGGGGAAAGCGACCTCTCCCAAGGAGAGTGCCGTGTGTTGCCCTGCACTCGGCAAACAACACGGAGTGAGCGGGAAGGGCTTTCGGCCCGGGCAGTTGTTTCTTTGCAGGCCGGGGGAGCCTGCCGGTACTCAGCGTCCTTGTTGGGTACAGGGCGCCCCCGCGAGGGTCTTACTTGTCTTGAAGAGCGTACGAGGGTGAAAGTAAAGCAGAACCGCGACTAAGGCCCCGTGGAAACCGCTCGAAGCTTCCGCCTCAGCGGGGCTCTTAGAAGGCCTTACCTGGAGGTAAGTCCTCCCATCGAGCTTCCCTTTAGCCCTAGAGCGTGACGGGATGAGCTCCTACCGGGACTCTGGAAGCACCCTGTTTATTTAGAGAAAACTGCTTCTCTTCCACGAGCCCTGACTCCAGCGACGAGGGCCCCGTCACAAACGGTTTTAGGCAGGTAGCTTCAAGGCAGCATGGATGGTGCTATAAAAAGGAGAATGCAAGGCTTGTGTCCTCAGGCCCCCACCTCCAGTCAACACGCTGACTACCGCCTTGTGATTAGTAGCTCGTCAAAAGAGACTCTAGCGACACACAGGTTCCTTCCCTGAATCCACCTCTCTTCACGGTGTGTTCTGTCTGTGGCTAATTCGCTCCTCCAAGGAATGCACTAGGGAGGCTATCGGGCCTCAGCCTCTTCGGAAAGCCTCCAGTGTAACAGGCAGAGCTCTGCTCTAGTGGCAGTAAGAACGCAAGCTGGCTTTCTCCTGCAGGCGTTGGTCTTCAGGTATGAGTGCCTAGAAGGATTGCCAAGCAGTTTTGGTTTCCCCGTGCAGCTCAGTCGAGGACAGTGAGGCAGATTTGCATGGCATGTGGGCAGCCAGAGAACAGTTTTCCTGGAGACGTTGGGGTGCCGGGGAAAGCGACCTCTCCCCCGGGAGAGTGCCGTGTGTTGCCCTGCACTCGGCAAACAACACGGAGTGAGCGGGAAGGGCTTTCGGCCCGGGCAGATGTTTCTTTGCAGGCCGGGGGAGCCTGCCGGTACTCAGCGTCCTGGACGGATATAGGGCGCCCCCGCGAAGGTCTTACGTGTCTTGAAGAGCGTACGAGGGTGAAAGTAAAGCAGAACCGCGACTAAGGCCCCGTGGAAACCGCTCGAAGCTTCCGCCTCAGCGGGGCTATGAGAAGGCCTTACCTGGAGGTAAGTCCTCCCATCGAGCTTCCCTTTAGGCCTAGAGCGTGACAGGATGAGCTCCTACCGGGACTCTGGAAGCACCCTGTTTATTTAGAGAAAACTGCTTCTCTTCCACGAGCCCTGACTCCAGCGACGAGGGCCCCGTCACAAACGCTTTTAGGCAGGTAGCTTCAAGGCAGCATGGATGGTGCTATAAAAAGGAGAATGCAAGGCTTGTGTCCTCAGGCTCCCACCTCAGTCAACACGCTGACTACCGCCTTGTGATTCGTAGCTCGACAAAAGAGACTCTAGCAACACACAGGTTCCTTCCCTGAATCCACCTTTCTTCACGGGGTGTTCTGCCTGTAGCTAACCCGCTCCTCCAAGGAAGGCACTAGGGAGGCTATCGGGCCTCATCCTCTTCGGAAAGCCTGCAGTGTAACAGGCAGAGCTCTGCTCTAGTGGCAGTAAGAACGCAAGCTGGCTTTCTCCTGCAGGCGTGGGGCTTCAGGTATGAGTGCTTAGAAGGATTGCCAAGCAGTTTTGGTTTCCCCGTGCAGCTCAGTCGAGGACAGTGAGGCAGATTTGCATGGCATGTGGGCAGCCAGAGAACAGTTTTCCTGGAGACGTTGGGGTGCCGGAGAAAGCGACCTCTCCCAAGGAGAGTGCCGTGTGTTGCCCTGCACTCGGCAAACAACACGGAGTGAGCGGGAAGGGCTTTCGGCCCGGGCAGTTGTTTCTTTGCAGGCCGGGGGAGCCTGCCGGTACTCAGCGTCCTTGTCGGGTACAGGGCGCCCCCGCGAGGGTCTTACGTGTCTTGAAGAGCGTACGAGGGGGAAAGTAAAGCAGAACCGCGACTAAGGCCCCGTGGAAACCGCTCGAAGCTTCCGCCTCAGCGGGGCTCTTAGAAGGCCTTACCTGGAGGTAAGTCCTCCCATCGAGCTTCCCTTTAGCCCTAGAGCGTGACGGGATGAGCTCCTACCGGGACTCTGGAAGCACCCTGTTTATTTAGAGAAAACTGCTTCTCTTCCACGAGCCCTGACTCCAGCGACGAGGGCCCCGTCACAAACGGTTTTAGGCAGGTAGCTTCAAGGCAGCATGGATGGTGCTATAAAAAGGAGAATGCAAGGCTTGTGTCCTCAGGCCCCCACCTCCAGTCAACACGCTGACTACCGCCTTGTGATTAGTAGCTCGTCAAAAGAGACTCTAGCGACACACAGGTTCCTTCCCTGAATCCACCTCTCTTCACGGTGTGTTCTGTCTGTGGCTAATTCGCTCCTCCAAGGAATGCACTAGGGAGGCTATCGGGCCTCAGCCTCTTCGGAAAGCCTGCAGTGTAACAGGCAGAGCTCTGCTCTAGTGGCAGTAAGAACGCAAGCTGGCTTTCTCCTGCAGGCGTGGGGCTTCAGCTATGAGTGCTTAGAAGGATTGCCAAGCAGTTTTGGTTTCCCCGTGCAGCTCAGTCGAGGACAGTGAGGCAGATTTGCATGGCATGTGGGCAGCCAGAGAACAGTTTTCCTGGAGACGTTGGGGTGCCGGGGAAAGCGACCTCTCCCCCGGGAGAGTGCCGTGTGTTGCCCTGCACTCGGCAAACAACACGGAGTGAGCGGGAAGGGCTTTCGGCCCGGGCAGATGTTTCTTTGCAGGCCGGGGGAGCCTGCCGGTACTCAGCGTCCTGGACGGATATAGGGCGCCCCCGCGAAGGTCTTACGTGTCTTGAAGAGCGTACGAGGGTGAAAGTAAAGCAGAACCGCGACTAAGGCCCCGTGGAAACCGCTCGAAGCTTCCGCCTCAGCGGGGCTATTAGAAGGCCTTAACTGGAGGGAGTCCTCCCATCGAGCTTCCCTTTAGCCCTAGAGCGTGACAGGATGGCTCCTACCGGGACTCTGGAAGCACCCTGTTTATTTAGAGAAAACTGCTTCTCTTCCACGAGCCGTGACTCCAGCGACGAGGGCCCCGTCACAAACGGTTTTAGGCAGGTAGCTTCAAGGCAGCATGGATGGTGCTATAAAAAGGAGAATGCAAGGCTTGTGTCCTCAGGCCCCCACCTCCAGTCAACACGCTGACTACCGCCTTGTGATTCGTAGCTCGACAAAAGAGACTCTAGCGACACACAGGTTCCTTCCCTGAATCCAGCTCTCTTCACGGGGTGTTCTGCCTGTAGCTAATTCGCTCCTCCAAGGAATGCACTAGGGAGGCTATCGGGCCTCAGCCTCTTCGGAAAGCCTGCAGTGTAACAGGCAGAGCTCTGCTCTAGTGGCAGTAAGAACGCAAGCTGGCTTTCTCCTGCAGGCGTGGGGCTTCAGGTATGAGTGCCTAGAAGGATTGCCAAGCAGTTTTGGTTTCCCCGTGCAGCTCAGTCGAGGACAGTGAGGCAGATTTGCATGGCATGTGAGCAGCCAGAGAACACTTTTCCTGGAGACGTTGGGGTGCCGGGGAAAGCGACCTCTCCCAAGGAGAGTGCCGTGTGTTGCCCTGCACTCGGCAAACAACACGGAGTGAGCGGGAAGGGCTTTCGGCCCGGGCAGTTGTTTCTTTGCAGGCCGGGGGAGCCTGCCGGTACTCAGCGTCCTTGTTGGGTACAGGGCGCCCCCGCGAGGGTCTTACTTGTCTTGAAGAGCGTACGAGGGTGAAAGTAAAGCAGAACCGCGACTAAGGCCCCGTGGAAACCGCTCGAAGCTTCCGCCTCAGCGGGGCTCTTAGAAGGCCTTACCTGGAGGTAAGTCCTCCCATCGAGCTTCCCTTTAGCCCTAGAGCGTGACGGGATGAGCTCCTACCGGGACTCTGGAAGCACCCTGTTTATTTAGAGAAAACTGCTTCTCTTCCACGAGCCCTGACTCCAGCGACGAGGGCCCCGTCACAAACGGTTTTAGGCAGGTAGCTTCAAGGCAGCATGGATGGTGCTATAAAAAGGAGAATGCAAGGCTTGTGTCCTCAGGCCCCCACCTCCAGTCAACACGCTGACTACCGCCTTGTGATTAGTAGCTCGTCAAAAGAGACTCTAGCGACACACAGGTTCCTTCCCTGAATCCACCTCTCTTCACGGTGTGTTCTGTCTGTGGCTAATTCGCTCCTCCAAGGAATGCACTAGGGAGGCTATCGGGCCTCAGCCTCTTCGGAAAGCCTCCAGTGTAACAGGCAGAGCTCTGCTCTAGTGGCAGTAAGAACGCAAGCTGGCTTTCTCCTGCAGGCGTTGGTCTTCAGGTATGAGTGCCTAGAAGGATTGCCAAGCAGTTTTGGTTTCCCCGTGCAGCTCAGTCGAGGACAGTGAGGCAGATTTGCATGGCATGTGGGCAGCCAGAGAACAGTTTTCCTGGAGACGTTGGGGTGCCGGGGAAAGCGACCTCTCCCCCGGGAGAGTGCCGTGTGTTGCCCTGCACTCGGCAAACAACACGGAGTGAGCGGGAAGGGCTTTCGGCCCGGGCAGATGTTTCTTTGCAGGCCGGGGGAGCCTGCCGGTACTCAGCGTCCTGGACGGATATAGGGCGCCCCCGCGAAGGTCTTACGTGTCTTGAAGAGCGTACGAGGGTGAAAGTAAAGCAGAACCGCGACTAAGGCCCCGTGGAAACCGCTCGAAGCTTCCGCCTCAGCGGGGCTATGAGAAGGCCTTACCTGGAGGTAAGTCCTCCCATCGAGCTTCCCTTTAGGCCTAGAGCGTGACAGGATGAGCTCCTACCGGGACTCTGGAAGCACCCTGTTTATTTAGAGAAAACTGCTTCTCTTCCACGAGCCCTGACTCCAGCGACGAGGGCCCCGTCACAAACGCTTTTAGGCAGGTAGCTTCAAGGCAGCATGGATGGTGCTATAAAAAGGAGAATGCAAGGCTTGTGTCCTCAGGCTCCCACCTCAGTCAACACGCTGACTACCGCCTTGTGATTCGTAGCTCGACAAAAGAGACTCTAGCAACACACAGGTTCCTTCCCTGAATCCACCTTTCTTCACGGGGTGTTCTGCCTGTAGCTAACCCGCTCCTCCAAGGAAGGCACTAGGGAGGCTATCGGGCCTCATCCTCTTCGGAAAGCCTGCAGTGTAACAGGCAGAGCTCTGCTCTAGTGGCAGTAAGAACGCAAGCTGGCTTTCTCCTGCAGGCGTGGGGCTTCAGGTATGAGTGCTTAGAAGGATTGCCAAGCAGTTTTGGTTTCCCCGTGCAGCTCAGTCGAGGACAGTGAGGCAGATTTGCATGGCATGTGGGCAGCCAGAGAACAGTTTTCCTGGAGACGTTGGGGTGCCGGAGAAAGCGACCTCTCCCAAGGAGAGTGCCGTGTGTTGCCCTGCACTCGGCAAACAACACGGAGTGAGCGGGAAGGGCTTTCGGCCCGGGCAGTTGTTTCTTTGCAGGCCGGGGGAGCCTGCCGGTACTCAGCGTCCTTGTCGGGTACAGGGCGCCCCCGCGAGGGTCTTACGTGTCTTGAAGAGCGTACGAGGGGGAAAGTAAAGCAGAACCGCGACTAAGGCCCCGTGGAAACCGCTCGAAGCTTCCGCCTCAGCGGGGCTCTTAGAAGGCCTTACCTGGAGGTAAGTCCTCCCATCGAGCTTCCCTTTAGCCCTAGAGCGTGACGGGATGAGCTCCTACCGGGACTCTGGAAGCACCCTGTTTATTTAGAGAAAACTGCTTCTCTTCCACGAGCCCTGACTCCAGCGACGAGGGCCCCGTCACAAACGGTTTTAGGCAGGTAGCTTCAAGGCAGCATGGATGGTGCTATAAAAAGGAGAATGCAAGGCTTGTGTCCTCAGGCCCCCACCTCCAGTCAACACGCTGACTACCGCCTTGTGATTAGTAGCTCGTCAAAAGAGACTCTAGCGACACACAGGTTCCTTCCCTGAATCCACCTCTCTTCACGGTGTGTTCTGTCTGTGGCTAATTCGCTCCTCCAAGGAATGCACTAGGGAGGCTATCGGGCCTCAGCCTCTTCGGAAAGCCTGCAGTGTAACAGGCAGAGCTCTGCTCTAGTGGCAGTAAGAACGCAAGCTGGCTTTCTCCTGCAGGCGTTGGTCTTAAGGTATGAGTGCCTAGAAGGATTGCCAAGCAGTTTTGGTTTCCCCGTGCAGCTCAGTCGAGGACAGTGAGGCAGATTTGCATGGCATGTGGGCAGCCAGAGAACAGTTTTCCTGGAGACGTTGGGGTGCCGGGGAAAGCGACCTCTCCCCCGGGAGAGTGCCGTGTGTTGCCCTGCACTCGGCAAACAACACGGAGTGAGCGGGAAGGGCTTTCGGCCCGGGCAGATGTTTCTTTGCAGGCCGGGGGAGCCTGCCGGTACTCAGCGTCCTGGACGGATATAGGGCGCCCCCGCGAAGGTCTTACGTGTCTTGAAGAGCGTACGAGGGTGAAAGTAAAGCAGAACCGCGACTAAGGCCCCGTGGAAACCGCTCGAAGCTTCCGCCTCAGCGGGGCTATGAGAAGGCCTTACCTGGAGGTAAGTCCTCCCATCGAGCTTCCCTTTAGGCCTAGAGCGTGACGGGATGAGCTCCTACCGGGACTCTGGAAGCACCCTGTTTATTTAGAGAAAACTGCTTCTCTTCCACGAGCCCTGACTCCAGCGACGAGGGCCCCGTCACAAACGCTTTTAGGCAGGTAGCTTCAAGGCAGCATGGATGGTGCTATAAAAAGGAGAATGCAAGGCTTGTGTCCTCAGGCTCCCACCTCAGTCAACACGCTGACTACCGCCTTGTGATTCGTAGCTCGACAAAAGAGACTCTAGCAACACACAGGTTCCTTCCCTGAATCCACCTTTCTTCACGGGCTGTTCTGCCTGTAGCTAACTCGCTCCTCCAAGGAAGGCACTAGGGAGGCTATCGGGCCTCAGCCTCTTCGGAAAGCCTGCAGTGTAACAGGCAGAGTTCTGCTCTAGTGGCAGTAAGAACGCAAGCTGGCTTTCTCCTGCAGGCGTGGGGCTTCAGGTATGAGTGCTTAGAAGGATTGCCAAGCAGTTTTGGTTTCCCCGTGCAGCTCAGTCGAGGACAGTGAGGCAGATTTGCATGGCATGTGGGCAGCCAGAGAACAGTTTTCCTGGAGACGTTGGGGTGCCGGAGAAAGCGACCTCTCCCAAGGAGAGTGCCGTGTGTTGCCCTTCACTCGGCAAACAACACGGAGTGAGCGGGAAGGGCTTTCGGCCCGGGCAGTTGTTTCTTTGCAGGCCGGGGGAGCCTGCCGGTACTCAGCGTCCTGGACGGATATAGGGCGCCCCTGCGAGGGTCTTACGTGTCTTGAAGAGCGTACGAGGGGGAAAGTAAAGCAGAAACGCGACTAAGGCCCCGTGGAAACCGCTCGAAGCTTCCGCCTCAGCGGGGCTATTAGAAGGCCTTACCTGGAGGTAAGTCCTCCCATCGAGCTTCCCTTTAGCCCTAGAGCGTGACGGGATGAGCTCCTACCGGGACTCTGGAAGCACCCTGTTTATTTAGAGAAAACTGCTTCTCTTCCACGAGCCCTGACTCCAGCGACGAGGGCCCCGTCACAAACGGTTTTAGGCAGGTAGCTTCAAGGCAGCATGGATGGTGCTATAAAAAGGAGAATGCAAGGCTTGTGTCCTCAGGCCCCCATTTCCAGTCAACACGCTGACTACCGCCTTGTGATTCGTAGCACGTCAAAAGAGACTCTAGCGACACACAGGTTCCTTCCCTGAATCCAGCTCTCTTCACGGGGTGTTCTGCCTGTAGCTAATTCGCTCCTCCAAGGAATGCACTAGGGAGGCTATCGGGCCTCAGCCTCTTCGGAAAGCCTGCAGTGTAACAGGCAGAGCTCTGCTCTAGTGGCAGTAAGAACGCAAGCTGGCTTTCTCCTGCAGGCGTGGGGCTTCAGGTATGAGTGCCTAGAAGGATTGCCAAGCAGTTTTGGTTTCCCCGTGCAGCTCAGTCGAGGACAGAGAGGCAGATTTGCATGGCATGTGGGCAGCCAGAGAACACTTTTCCTGGAGACGTTGGGGTGCCGGGGAAAGCGACCTCTCCCAAGGAGAGTGCCGTGTGTTGCCCTGCATTCGGCAAACAACACGGAGTGAGCGGGAAGGGCTTTCGGCCCGGGCAGTTGTTTCTTTGCAGGCCGGGGGAGCCTGCCGGTACTCAGCGTCCTTGTTGGGTACAGGGCGCCCCCGCTAGGGTCTTACTTGTCTTGAAGAGCGTACTTGGGAAAAGTAAAGCAGAACCGCGACTAAGGCCCCGTGGAAACCGCTCGAAGCTTCCGCCTCAGCGGGGCTATGAGAAGGCCTTACCTGGAGGTAAGTCCTCCCATCGAGCTTCCCTTTAGCCCTAGAGCGTGACGGGATGAGCTCCTACCGGGACTCTGGAAGCACCCTGTTTATTTAGAGAAAACTGCTTCTCTTCCACGAGCCCTGACTCCAGCGACGAGGGCCCCGTCACAAACGGTTTTAGGCAGGTAGCTTCAAGGCAGCATGGATGGTGCTATAAAAAGGAGAATGCAAGGCTTGTGTCCTCAGGCCCCCACCTCCAGTCAACACGCTGACTACCGCCTTGTGATTCGTAGCTCGACAAAAGAGACTCTAGCGACACACAGGTTCCTTCCCTGAATCCAGCTCTCTTCACGGGGTGTTCTGCCTGTAGCTAATTCGCTCCTCCAAGGAATGCACTAGGGAGGCTATCGGGCCTCAGCCTCTTCGGAAAGCCTGCAGTGTAACAGGCAGAGTTCTGCTCTAGTGGCAGTAAGAACGCAAGCTGGCTTTCTCCTGCAGGCGTGGGGCTTCAGGTATGAGTGCCTAGAAGGATTGCCAAGCAGTTTTGGTTTCCCCGTGCAGCTCAGTCGAGGACAGTGAGGCAGATTTGCATGGCATGTGGGCAGCCAGAGAACAGTTTTCCTGGAGACGTTGGGGTGCCGGGGAAAGCGACCTCTCCCAAGGAGAGTGCCGTGTGTTGCCCTGCACTCGGCAAACAACACGGAGTGAGCGGGAAGGGCTTTCGGCCCGGGCAGTTGTTTCTTTGCAGGCCGGGGGAGCCTGCCGGTACTCAGCGTCCTGGACGGATATAGGGCGCCCCTGCGAGGGTCTTACGTGTCTTGAAGAGCGTACGAGGGGGAAAGTAAAGCAGAACCGCGACTAAGGCCCCGTGGAAACCGCTCGAAGCTTCCGCCTCAGCGGGGCTCTTAGAAGGCCTTACCTGGAGGTAAGTCCTCCCATCGAGCTTCCCTTTAGCCCTAGAGCGTGACGGGATGAGCTCCTACCGGGACTCTGGAAGCACCCTGTTTATTTAGAGAAAACTGCTTCTCTTCCACGAGCCCTGACTCCAGCGACGAGGGCCCCGTCACAAACGGTTTTAGGCAGGTAGCTTCAAGGCAGCATGGATGGTGCTATAAAAAGGAGAATGCAAGGCTTGTGTCCTCAGGCCCCCACCTCCAGTCAACACGCTGACTACCGCCTTGTGATTAGTAGCTCGTCAAAAGAGACTCTAGCGACACACAGGTTCCTTCCCTGAATCCACCTCTCTTCACGGTGTGTTCTGTCTGTGGCTAATTCGCTCCTCCAAGGAATGCACTAGGGAGGCTATCGGGCCTCAGCCTCTTCGGAAAGCCTGCAGTGTAACAGGCAGAGCTCTGCTCTAGTGGCAGTAAGAACGCAAGCTGGCTTTCTCCTGCAGGCGTTGGTCTTAAGGTATGAGTGCCTAGAAGGATTGCCAAGCAGTTTTGGTTTCCCCGTGCAGCTCAGTCGAGGACAGTGAGGCAGATTTGCATGGCATGTGGGCAGCCAGAGAACAGTTTTCCTGGAGACGTTGGGGTGCCGGGGAAAGCGACCTCTCCCCCGGGAGAGTGCCGTGTGTTGCCCTGCACTCGGCAAACAACACGGAGTGAGCGGGAAGGGCTTTCGGCCCGGGCAGATGTTTCTTTGCAGGCCGGGGGAGCCTGCCGGTACTCAGCGTCCTGGACGGATATAGGGCGCCCCCGCGAAGGTCTTACGTGTCTTGAAGAGCGTACGAGGGTGAAAGTAAAGCAGAACCGCGACTAAGGCCCCGTGGAAACCGCTCGAAGCTTCCGCCTCAGCGGGGCTATGAGAAGGCCTTACCTGGAGGTAAGTCCTCCCATCGAGCTTCCCTTTAGGCCTAGAGCGTGACGGGATGAGCTCCTACCGGGACTCTGGAAGCACCCTGTTTATTTAGAGAAAACTGCTTCTCTTCCACGAGCCCTGACTCCAGCGACGAGGGCCCCGTCACAAACGCTTTTAGGCAGGTAGCTTCAAGGCAGCATGGATGGTGCTATAAAAAGGAGAATGCAAGGCTTGTGTCCTCAGGCTCCCACCTCAGTCAACACGCTGACTACCGCCTTGTGATTCGTAGCTCGACAAAAGAGACTCTAGCAACACACAGGTTCCTTCCCTGAATCCACCTTTCTTCACGGGCTGTTCTGCCTGTAGCTAACTCGCTCCTCCAAGGAAGGCACTAGGGAGGCTATCGGGCCTCAGCCTCTTCGGAAAGCCTGCAGTGTAACAGGCAGAGTTCTGCTCTAGTGGCAGTAAGAACGCAAGCTGGCTTTCTCCTGCAGGCGTGGGGCTTCAGGTATGAGTGCTTAGAAGGATTGCCAAGCAGTTTTGGTTTCCCCGTGCAGCTCAGTCGAGGACAGTGAGGCAGATTTGCATGGCATGTGGGCAGCCAGAGAACAGTTTTCCTGGAGACGTTGGGGTGCCGGAGAAAGCGACCTCTCCCAAGGAGAGTGCCGTGTGTTGCCCTTCACTCGGCAAACAACACGGAGTGAGCGGGAAGGGCTTTCGGCCCGGGCAGTTGTTTCTTTGCAGGCCGGGGGAGCCTGCCGGTACTCAGCGTCCTGGACGGATATAGGGCGCCCCTGCGAGGGTCTTACGTGTCTTGAAGAGCGTACGAGGGGGAAAGTAAAGCAGAAACGCGACTAAGGCCCCGTGGAAACCGCTCGAAGCTTCCGCCTCAGCGGGGCTATTAGAAGGCCTTACCTGGAGGTAAGTCCTCCCATCGAGCTTCCCTTTAGCCCTAGAGCGTGACGGGATGAGCTCCTACCGGGACTCTGGAAGCACCCTGTTTATTTAGAGAAAACTGCTTCTCTTCCACGAGCCCTGACTCCAGCGACGAGGGCCCCGTCACAAACGGTTTTAGGCAGGTAGCTTCAAGGCAGCATGGATGGTGCTATAAAAAGGAGAATGCAAGGCTTGTGTCCTCAGGCCCCCATTTCCAGTCAACACGCTGACTACCGCCTTGTGATTCGTAGCACGTCAAAAGAGACTCTAGCGACACACAGGTTCCTTCCCTGAATCCAGCTCTCTTCACGGGGTGTTCTGCCTGTAGCTAATTCGCTCCTCCAAGGAATGCACTAGGGAGGCTATCGGGCCTCAGCCTCTTCGGAAAGCCTGCAGTGTAACAGGCAGAGCTCTGCTCTAGTGGCAGTAAGAACGCAAGCTGGCTTTCTCCTGCAGGCGTGGGGCTTCAGGTATGAGTGCCTAGAAGGATTGCCAAGCAGTTTTGGTTTCCCCGTGCAGCTCAGTCGAGGACAGAGAGGCAGATTTGCATGGCATGTGGGCAGCCAGAGAACACTTTTCCTGGAGACGTTGGGGTGCCGGGGAAAGCGACCTCTCCCAAGGAGAGTGCCGTGTGTTGCCCTGCATTCGGCAAACAACACGGAGTGAGCGGGAAGGGCTTTCGGCCCGGGCAGTTGTTTCTTTGCAGGCCGGGGGAGCCTGCCGGTACTCAGCGTCCTTGTTGGGTACAGGGCGCCCCCGCTAGGGTCTTACTTGTCTTGAAGAGCGTACTTGGGAAAAGTAAAGCAGAACCGCGACTAAGGCCCCGTGGAAACCGCTCGAAGCTTCCGCCTCAGCGGGGCTATGAGAAGGCCTTACCTGGAGGTAAGTCCTCCCATCGAGCTTCCCTTTAGCCCTAGAGCGTGACGGGATGAGCTCCTACCGGGACTCTGGAAGCACCCTGTTTATTTAGAGAAAACTGCTTCTCTTCCACGAGCCCTGACTCCAGCGACGAGGGCCCCGTCACAAACGGTTTTAGGCAGGTAGCTTCAAGGCAGCATGGATGGTGCTATAAAAAGGAGAATGCAAGGCTTGTGTCCTCAGGCCCCCACCTCCAGTCAACACGCTGACTACCGCCTTGTGATTCGTAGCTCGACAAAAGAGACTCTAGCGACACACAGGTTCCTTCCCTGAATCCAGCTCTCTTCACGGGGTGTTCTGCCTGTAGCTAATTCGCTCCTCCAAGGAATGCACTAGGGAGGCTATCGGGCCTCAGCCTCTTCGGAAAGCCTGCAGTGTAACAGGCAGAGTTCTGCTCTAGTGGCAGTAAGAACGCAAGCTGGCTTTCTCCTGCAGGCGTGGGGCTTCAGGTATGAGTGCCTAGAAGGATTGCCAAGCAGTTTTGGTTTCCCCGTGCAGCTCAGTCGAGGACAGTGAGGCAGATTTGCATGGCATGTGGGCAGCCAGAGAACAGTTTTCCTGGAGACGTTGGGGTGCCGGGGAAAGCGACCTCTCCCAAGGAGAGTGCCGTGTGTTGCCCTGCACTCGGCAAACAACACGGAGTGAGCGGGAAGGGCTTTCGGCCCGGGCAGTTGTTTCTTTGCAGGCCGGGGGAGCCTGCCGGTACTCAGCGTCCTGGACGGATATAGGGCGCCCCTGCGAGGGTCTTACGTGTCTTGAAGAGCGTACGAGGGGGAAAGTAAAGCAGAACCGCGACTAAGGCCCCGTGGAAACCGCTCGAAGCTTCCGCCTCAGCGGGGCTCTTAGAAGGCCTTACCTGGAGGTAAGTCCTCCCATCGAGCTTCCCTTTAGCCCTAGAGCGTGACGGGATGAGCTCCTACCGGGACTCTGGAAGCACCCTGTTTATTTAGAGAAAACTGCTTCTCTTCCACGAGCCCTGACTCCAGCGACGAGGGCCCCGTCACAAACGGTTTTAGGCAGGTAGCTTCAAGGCAGCATGGATGGTGCTATAAAAAGGAGAATGCAAGGCTTGTGTCCTCAGGCCCCCACCTCCAGTCAACACGCTGACTACCGCCTTGTGATTAGTAGCTCGTCAAAAGAGACTCTAGCGACACACAGGTTCCTTCCCTGAATCCACCTCTCTTCACGGTGTGTTCTGTCTGTGGCTAATTCGCTCCTCCAAGGAATGCACTAGGGAGGCTATCGGGCCTCAGCCTCTTCGGAAAGCCTGCAGTGTAACAGGCAGAGCTCTGCTCTAGTGGCAGTAAGAACGCAAGCTGGCTTTCTCCTGCAGGCGTTGGTCTTAAGGTATGAGTGCCTAGAAGGATTGCCAAGCAGTTTTGGTTTCCCCGTGCAGCTCAGTCGAGGACAGTGAGGCAGATTTGCATGGCATGTGGGCAGCCAGAGAACAGTTTTCCTGGAGACGTTGGGGTGCCGGGGAAAGCGACCTCTCCCCCGGGAGAGTGCCGTGTGTTGCCCTGCACTCGGCAAACAACACGGAGTGAGCGGGAAGGGCTTTCGGCCCGGGCAGATGTTTCTTTGCAGGCCGGGGGAGCCTGCCGGTACTCAGCGTCCTGGACGGATATAGGGCGCCCCCGCGAAGGTCTTACGTGTCTTGAAGAGCGTACGAGGGTGAAAGTAAAGCAGAACCGCGACTAAGGCCCCGTGGAAACCGCTCGAAGCTTCCGCCTCAGCGGGGCTATGAGAAGGCCTTACCTGGAGGTAAGTCCTCCCATCGAGCTTCCCTTTAGGCCTAGAGCGTGACGGGATGAGCTCCTACCGGGACTCTGGAAGCACCCTGTTTATTTAGAGAAAACTGCTTCTCTTCCACGAGCCCTGACTCCAGCGACGAGGGCCCCGTCACAAACGCTTTTAGGCAGGTAGCTTCAAGGCAGCATGGATGGTGCTATAAAAAGGAGAATGCAAGGCTTGTGTCCTCAGGCTCCCACCTCAGTCAACACGCTGACTACCGCCTTGTGATTCGTAGCTCGACAAAAGAGACTCTAGCAACACACAGGTTCCTTCCCTGAATCCACCTTTCTTCACGGGCTGTTCTGCCTGTAGCTAACTCGCTCCTCCAAGGAAGGCACTAGGGAGGCTATCGGGCCTCAGCCTCTTCGGAAAGCCTGCAGTGTAACAGGCAGAGTTCTGCTCTAGTGGCAGTAAGAACGCAAGCTGGCTTTCTCCTGCAGGCGTGGGGCTTCAGGTATGAGTGCTTAGAAGGATTGCCAAGCAGTTTTGGTTTCCCCGTGCAGCTCAGTCGAGGACAGTGAGGCAGATTTGCATGGCATGTGGGCAGCCAGAGAACAGTTTTCCTGGAGACGTTGGGGTGCCGGAGAAAGCGACCTCTCCCAAGGAGAGTGCCGTGTGTTGCCCTTCACTCGGCAAACAACACGGAGTGAGCGGGAAGGGCTTTCGGCCCGGGCAGTTGTTTCTTTGCAGGCCGGGGGAGCCTGCCGGTACTCAGCGTCCTGGACGGATATAGGGCGCCCCTGCGAGGGTCTTACGTGTCTTGAAGAGCGTACGAGGGGGAAAGTAAAGCAGAAACGCGACTAAGGCCCCGTGGAAACCGCTCGAAGCTTCCGCCTCAGCGGGGCTATTAGAAGGCCTTACCTGGAGGTAAGTCCTCCCATCGAGCTTCCCTTTAGCCCTAGAGCGTGACGGGATGAGCTCCTACCGGGACTCTGGAAGCACCCTGTTTATTTAGAGAAAACTGCTTCTCTTCCACGAGCCCTGACTCCAGCGACGAGGGCCCCGTCACAAACGGTTTTAGGCAGGTAGCTTCAAGGCAGCATGGATGGTGCTATAAAAAGGAGAATGCAAGGCTTGTGTCCTCAGGCCCCCATTTCCAGTCAACACGCTGACTACCGCCTTGTGATTCGTAGCACGTCAAAAGAGACTCTAGCGACACACAGGTTCCTTCCCTGAATCCAGCTCTCTTCACGGGGTGTTCTGCCTGTAGCTAATTCGCTCCTCCAAGGAATGCACTAGGGAGGCTATCGGGCCTCAGCCTCTTCGGAAAGCCTGCAGTGTAACAGGCAGAGCTCTGCTCTAGTGGCAGTAAGAACGCAAGCTGGCTTTCTCCTGCAGGCGTGGGGCTTCAGGTATGAGTGCCTAGAAGGATTGCCAAGCAGTTTTGGTTTCCCCGTGCAGCTCAGTCGAGGACAGAGAGGCAGATTTGCATGGCATGTGGGCAGCCAGAGAACACTTTTCCTGGAGACGTTGGGGTGCCGGGGAAAGCGACCTCTCCCAAGGAGAGTGCCGTGTGTTGCCCTGCATTCGGCAAACAACACGGAGTGAGCGGGAAGGGCTTTCGGCCCGGGCAGTTGTTTCTTTGCAGGCCGGGGGAGCCTGCCGGTACTCAGCGTCCTTGTTGGGTACAGGGCGCCCCCGCTAGGGTCTTACTTGTCTTGAAGAGCGTACTTGGGAAAAGTAAAGCAGAACCGCGACTAAGGCCCCGTGGAAACCGCTCGAAGCTTCCGCCTCAGCGGGGCTATGAGAAGGCCTTACCTGGAGGTAAGTCCTCCCATCGAGCTTCCCTTTAGCCCTAGAGCGTGACGGGATGAGCTCCTACCGGGACTCTGGAAGCACCCTGTTTATTTAGAGAAAACTGCTTCTCTTCCACGAGCCCTGACTCCAGCGACGAGGGCCCCGTCACAAACGGTTTTAGGCAGGTAGCTTCAAGGCAGCATGGATGGTGCTATAAAAAGGAGAATGCAAGGCTTGTGTCCTCAGGCCCCCACCTCCAGTCAACACGCTGACTACCGCCTTGTGATTCGTAGCTCGACAAAAGAGACTCTAGCGACACACAGGTTCCTTCCCTGAATCCAGCTCTCTTCACGGGGTGTTCTGCCTGTAGCTAATTCGCTCCTCCAAGGAATGCACTAGGGAGGCTATCGGGCCTCAGCCTCTTCGGAAAGCCTGCAGTGTAACAGGCAGAGTTCTGCTCTAGTGGCAGTAAGAACGCAAGCTGGCTTTCTCCTGCAGGCGTGGGGCTTCAGGTATGAGTGCCTAGAAGGATTGCCAAGCAGTTTTGGTTTCCCCGTGCAGCTCAGTCGAGGACAGTGAGGCAGATTTGCATGGCATGTGGGCAGCCAGAGAACAGTTTTCCTGGAGACGTTGGGGTGCCGGGGAAAGCGACCTCTCCCAAGGAGAGTGCCGTGTGTTGCCCTGCACTCGGCAAACAACACGGAGTGAGCGGGAAGGGCTTTCGGCCCGGGCAGTTGTTTCTTTGCAGGCCGGGGGAGCCTGCCGGTACTCAGCGTCCTGGACGGATATAGGGCGCCCCTGCGAGGGTCTTACGTGTCTTGAAGAGCGTACGAGGGGGAAAGTAAAGCAGAACCGCGACTAAGGCCCCGTGGAAACCGCTCGAAGCTTCCGCCTCAGCGGGGCTCTTAGAAGGCCTTACCTGGAGGTAAGTCCTCCCATCGAGCTTCCCTTTAGCCCTAGAGCGTGACGGGATGAGCTCCTACCGGGACTCTGGAAGCACCCTGTTTATTTAGAGAAAACTGCTTCTCTTCCACGAGCCCTGACTCCAGCGACGAGGGCCCCGTCACAAACGGTTTTAGGCAGGTAGCTTCAAGGCAGCATGGATGGTGCTATAAAAAGGAGAATGCAAGGCTTGTGTCCTCAGGCCCCCACCTCCAGTCAACACGCTGACTACCGCCTTGTGATTAGTAGCTCGTCAAAAGAGACTCTAGCGACACACAGGTTCCTTCCCTGAATCCACCTCTCTTCACGGTGTGTTCTGTCTGTGGCTAATTCGCTCCTCCAAGGAATGCACTAGGGAGGCTATCGGGCCTCAGCCTCTTCGGAAAGCCTGCAGTGTAACAGGCAGAGCTCTGCTCTAGTGGCAGTAAGAACGCAAGCTGGCTTTCTCCTGCAGGCGTTGGTCTTAAGGTATGAGTGCCTAGAAGGATTGCCAAGCAGTTTTGGTTTCCCCGTGCAGCTCAGTCGAGGACAGTGAGGCAGATTTGCATGGCATGTGGGCAGCCAGAGAACAGTTTTCCTGGAGACGTTGGGGTGCCGGGGAAAGCGACCTCTCCCCCGGGAGAGTGCCGTGTGTTGCCCTGCACTCGGCAAACAACACGGAGTGAGCGGGAAGGGCTTTCGGCCCGGGCAGATGTTTCTTTGCAGGCCGGGGGAGCCTGCCGGTACTCAGCGTCCTGGACGGATATAGGGCGCCCCCGCGAAGGTCTTACGTGTCTTGAAGAGCGTACGAGGGTGAAAGTAAAGCAGAACCGCGACTAAGGCCCCGTGGAAACCGCTCGAAGCTTCCGCCTCAGCGGGGCTATGAGAAGGCCTTACCTGGAGGTAAGTCCTCCCATCGAGCTTCCCTTTAGACCTAGAGCGTGACGGGATGAGCTCCTACCGGGACTCTGGAAGCACCCTGTTTATTTAGAGAAAACTGCTTCTCTTCCACGAGCCCTGACTCCAGCGACGAGGGCCCCGTCACAAACGCTTTTAGGCAGGTAGCTTCAAGGCAGCATGGATGGTGCTATAAAAAGGAGAATGCAAGGCTTGTGTCCTCAGGCTCCCACCTCAGTCAACACGCTGACTACCGCCTTGTGATTCGTAGCTCGACAAAAGAGACTCTAGCAACACACAGGTTCCTTCCCTGAATCCACCTTTCTTCACGGGGTGTTCTGCCTGTAGCTAACCCGCTCCTCCAAGGAAGGCACTAGGGAGGCTATCGGGCCTCATCCTCTTCGGAAAGCCTGCAGTGTAACAGGCAGAGTTCTGCTCTAGTGGCAGTAAGAACGCAAGCTGGCTTTCTCCTGCAGGCGTGGGGCTTCAGGTATGAGTGCTTAGAAGGATTGCCAAGCAGTTTTGGTTTCCCCGTGCAGCTCAGTCGAGGACAGTGAGGCAGATTTGCATGGCATGTGGGCAGCCAGAGAACAGTTTTCCTGGAGACGTTGGGGTGCCGGAGAAAGCGACCTCTCCCAAGGAGAGTGCCGTGTGTTGCCCTGCACTCGGCAAACAACACGGAGTGAGCGGGAAGGGCTTTCGGCCCGGGCAGTTGTTTCTTTGCAGGCCGGGGGAGCCTGCCGTTACTCAGCGTCCTTGTCGGGTACAGGGCGCCCCCGCGAGGGTCTTACGTGTCTTGAAGAGCGTACGAGGGGGAAAGTAAAGCAGAACCGCGACTAAGGCCCCGTGGAAACCGCTCGAAGCTTCCGCCTCAGCGGGGCTCTTAGAAGGCCTTACCTGGAGGTAAGTCCTCCCATCGAGCTTCCCTTTAGCCCTAGAGCGTGACGGGATGAGCTCCTACCGGGACTCTGGAAGCACCCTGTTTATTTAGAGAAAACTGCTTCTCTTCCACGAGCCCTGACTCCAGCGACGAGGGCCCCGTCACAAACGGTTTTAGGCAGGTAGCTTCAAGGCAGCATGGATGG
Source organism: Mesoplodon mirus (assembly GCF_964341445.2). Classification (NCBI taxonomy): domain Eukaryota; kingdom Metazoa; phylum Chordata; class Mammalia; order Artiodactyla; family Ziphiidae; genus Mesoplodon; species Mesoplodon mirus. The sequence goes on from NW_028294704.1 coordinate 47,973, forward strand.
TGCTATAAAAAGGAGAATGCAAGGCTTGTGTCCTCAGGCCCCCACCTCCAGTCAACACGCTGACTACCGCCTTGTGATTAGTAGCTCGTCAAAAGAGACTCTAGCGACACACAGGTTCCTTCCCTGAATCCACCTCTCTTCACGGTGTGTTCTGTCTGTGGCTAATTCGCTCCTCCAAGGAATGCACTAGGGAGGCTATCGGGCCTCAGCCTCTTCGGAAAGCCTGCAGTGTAACAGGCAGAGCTCTGCTCTAGTGGCAGTAAGAACGCAAGCTGGCTTTCTCCTGCAGGCGTGGGTCTTCACGTATGAGTGCCTAGAAGGATTGCCAAGCAGTTTTGGTTTCCCCGTGCAGCTCAGTCGAGGACAGTGAGGCAGATTTGCATGGCATGTGGGCAGCCAGAGAACAGTTTTCCTGGAGACGTTGGGGTGCCGGGGAAAGCGACCTCTCCCCCGGGAGAGTGCCGTGTGTTGCCCTGCACTCGGCAAACAACACGGAGTGAGCGGGAAGGGCTTTCGGCCCGGGCAGATGTTTCTTTGCAGGGCGGGGGAGCCTGCTGGTACTCAGCGTCCTGGACGGATATAGGGCGCCCCCGCGAAGGTCTTACGTGTCTTGAAGAGCGTACGAGGGTGAAAGTAAAGCAGAACCGCGACTAAGGCCCCGTGGAAACCGCTCGAAGCTTCCGCCTCAGCGGGGCTATGAGAAGGCCTTACCTGGAGGTAAGTCCTCCCATCGAGCTTCCCTTTAGGCCTAGAGCGTGACGGGATGAGCTCCTACCGGGACTCTGGAAGCACCCTGTTTATTTAGAGAAAACTGCTTCTCTTCCACGAGCCCTGACTCCAGCGACGAGGGCCCCGTCACAAACGCTTTTAGGCAGGTAGCTTCAAGGCAGCATGGATGGTGCTATAAAAAGGAGAATGCAAGGCTTGTGTCCTCAGGCTCCCACCTCAGTCAACACGCTGACTACCGCCTTGTGATTCGTAGCTCGACAAAAGAGACTCTAGCAACACACAGGTTCCTTCCCTGAATCCACCTTTCTTCACGGGCTGTTCTGCCTGTAGCTAACTCGCTCCTCCAAGGAAGGCACTAGGGAGGCTATCGGGCCTCAGCCTCTTCGGAAAGCCTGCAGTGTAACAGGCAGAGTTCTGCTCTAGTGGCAGTAAGAACGCAAGCTGGCTTTCTCCTGCAGGCGTGGGGCTTCAGGTATGAGTGCTTAGAAGGATTGCCAAGCAGTTTTGGTTTCCCCGTGCAGCTCAGTCGAGGACAGTGAGGCAGATTTGCATGGCATGTGGGCAGCCAGAGAACAGTTTTCCTGGAGACGTTGGGGTGACGGAGAAAGCGACCTCTCCCAAGGAGAGTGCCGTGTGTTGCCCTTCACTCGGCAAACAACACGGAGTGAGCGGGAAGGGCTTTCGGCCCGGGCAGTTGTTTCTTTGCAGGCCGGGGGAGCCTGCCGGTACTCAGCGTCCTGGACGGATATAGGGCGCCCCTGCGAGGGTCTTACGTGTCTTGAAGAGCGTACGAGGGGGAAAGTAAAGCAGAAACGCGACTAAGGCCCCGTGGAAACCGCTCGAAGCTTCCGCCTCAGCGGGGCTATTAGAAGGCCTTACCTGGAGGTAAGTCCTCCCATCGAGCTTCCCTTTAGCCCTAGAGCGTGACGGGATGAGCTCCTACCGGGACTCTGGAAGCACCCTGTTTATTTAGAGAAAACTGCTTCTCTTCCACGAGCCCTGACTCCAGCGACGAGGGCCCCGTCACAAACGGTTTTAGGCAGGTAGCTTCAAGGCAGCATGGATGGTGCTATAAAAAGGAGAATGCAAGGCTTGTGTCCTCAGGCCCCCATTTCCAGTCAACACGCTGACTACCGCCTTGTGATTCGTAGCTCGTCAAAAGAGACTCTAGCGACACACAGGTTCCTTCCCTGAATCCAGCTCTCTTCACGGGGTGTTCTGCCTGTAGCTAATTCGCTCCTCCAAGGAATGCACTAGGGAGGCTATCGGGCCTCAGCCTCTTCGGAAAGCCTGCAGTGTAACAGGCAGAGCTCTGCTCTAGTGGCAGTAAGAACGCAAGCTGGCTTTCTCCTGCAGGCGTGGGGCTTCAGGTATGAGTGCCTAGAAGGATTGCCAAGCAGTTTTGGTTTCCCCGTGCAGCTCAGTCGAGGACAGTGAGGCAGATTTGCATGGCATGTGGGCAGCCAGAGAACACTTTTCCTGGAGACGTTGGGGTGCCGGGGAAAGCGACCTCTCCCAAGGAGAGTGCCGTGTGTTGCCCTGCATTCGGCAAACAACACGGAGTGAGCGGGAAGGGCTTTCGGCCCGGGCAGTTGTTTCTTTGCAGGCCGGGGGAGCCTGCCGGTACTCAGCGTCCTTGTTGGGTACAGGGCGCCCCCGCGAGGGTCTTACTTGTCTTGAAGAGCGTACTTGGGAAAAGTAAATCAGAACCGCGACTAAGGCCCCGTGGAAACCGCTCGAAGCTTCCGCCTCAGCGGGGCTATGAGAAGGCCTTACCTGGAGGTAAGTCCTCCCATCGAGCTTCCCTTTAGCCCTAGAGCGTGACGGGATGAGCTCCTACCGGGACTCTGGAAGCACCCTGTTTATTTAGAGAAAACTGCTTCTCTTCCACGAGCCCTGACTCCAGCGATGAGGGCCCCGTCACAAACGGTTTTAGGCAGGTAGCTTCAAGGCAGCATGGATGGTGCTATAAAAAGGAGAATGCAAGGCTTGTGTCCTCAGGCCCCCACCTCCAGTCAACACGCTGACTACCGCCTTGTGATTAGTAGCTCGTCAAAAGAGACTCTAGCGACACACAGGTTCCTTCCCTGAATCCACCTCTCTTCACCGTGTGTTCTGTCTGTGGCTAATTCGCTCCTCCAAGGAATGCACTAGGGAGGCTATCGGGCCTCAGCCTCTTCGGAAAGCCTGCAGTGTAACAGGCAGAGCTCTGCTCTAGTGGCAGTAAGAACGCAAGCTGGCTTTCTCCTGCAGGCGTTGGTCTTCAGGTATGAGTGCCTAGAAGGATTGCCAAGCAGTTTTGGTTTCCCCGTGCAGCTCAGTCGAGGACAGTGAGGCAGATTTGCATGGCATGTGGGCAGCCAGAGAACACTTTTCCTGGAGACGTTGGGGTGCCGGGGAAAGCGACCTCTCCCCCGGGAGAGTGCCGTGTGTTGCCCTGCACTCGGCAAACAACACGGAGTGAGCGGGAAGGGCTTTCGGCCCGGGCAGATGTTTCTTTGCAGGCCGGGGGAGCCTGCCGGTACTCAGCGTCCTGGACGGATATAGGGCGCCCCCGCGAAGGTCTTACGTGTCTTGAAGAGCGTACGAGGGTGAAAGTAAAGCAGAACCGCGACTAAGGCCCCGTGGAAACCGCTCGAAGCTTCCGCCTCAGCGGGGCTATGAGAAGGCCTTACCTGGAGGTAAGTCCTCCCATCGAGCTTCCCTTTAGGCCTAGAGCGTGACGGGATGAGCTCCTACCGGGACTCTGGAAGCACCCTGTTTATTTAGAGAAAACTGCTTCTCTTCCACGAGCCCTGACTCCAGCGACGAGGGCCCCGTCACAAAAGCTTTTAGGCAGGTAGCTTCAAGGCAGCATGGATGGTGCTATAAAAAGGAGAATGCAAGGCTTGTGTCCTCAGGCTCCCACCTCAGTCAACACGCTGACTACCGCCTTGTGATTCGTAGCTCGACAAAAGAGACTCTAGCAACACACAGGTTCCTTCCCTGAATCCACCTTTCTTCACGGGGTGTTCTGCCTGTAGCTAACCCGCTCCTCCAAGGAAGGCACTAGGGAGGCTATCGGGCCTCATCCTCTTCGGAAAGCCTGCAGTGTAACAGGCAGAGTTCTGCTCTAGTGGCAGTAAGAACGCAAGCTGGCTTTCTCCTGCAGGCGTGGGGCTTCAGGTATGAGTGCTTAGAAGGATTGCCAAGCAGTTTTGGTTTCCCCGTGCAGCTCAGTCGAGGACAGTGAGGCAGATTTGCATGGCATGTGGGCAGCCAGAGAACAGTTTTCCTGGAGACGTTGGGGTGCCGGAGAAAGCGACCTCTCCCAAGGAGAGTGCCGTGTGTTGCCCTGCACTCGGCAAACAACACGCAGTGAGCGGGAAGGGCTTTCGGCCCGGGCAGTTGTTTCTTTGCAGGCCGGGGGAGCCTGCCGGTACTCAGCGTCCTTGTCGGGTACAGGGCGCCCCCGCGAGGGTCTTACGTGTCTTGAAGAGCGTACGAGGGTGAAAGTAAAGCAGAACCGCGACTAAGGCCCCGTGGAAACCGCTCGAAGCTTCCGCCTCAGCGGGGCTATGAGAAGGCCTTACCTGGAGGTAAGTCCTCCCATCGAGCTTCCCTTTAGGCCTAGAGCGTGACGGGATGAGCTCCTACCGGGACTCTGGAAGCACCCTGTTTATTTAGAGAAAACTGCTTCTCTTCCACGAGCCCTGACTCCAGCGACGAGGGCCCCGTCACAAAAGCTTTTAGGCAGGTAGCTTCAAGGCAGCATGGATGGTGCTATAAAAAGGAGAATGCAAGGCTTGTGTCCTCAGGCTCCCACCTCAGTCAACACGCTGACTACCGCCTTGTGATTCGTAGCTCGACAAAAGAGACTCTAGCAACACACAGGTTCCTTCCCTGAATCCACCTTTCTTCACGGGGTGTTCTGCCTGTAGCTAACCCGCTCCTCCAAGGAAGGCACTAGGGAGGCTATCGGGCCTCATCCTCTTCGGAAAGCCTGCAGTGTAACAGGCAGAGTTCTGCTCTAGTGGCAGTAAGAACGCAAGCTGGCTTTCTCCTGCAGGCGTGGGGCTTCAGGTATGAGTGCTTAGAAGGATTGCCAAGCAGTTTTGGTTTCCCCGTGCAGCTCAGTCGAGGACAGTGAGGCAGATTTGCATGGCATGTGGGCAGCCAGAGAACAGTTTTCCTGGAGACGTTGGGGTGCCGGAGAAAGCGACCTCTCCCAAGGAGAGTGCCGTGTGTTGCCCTGCACTCGGCAAACAACACGCAGTGAGCGGGAAGGGCTTTCGGCCCGGGCAGTTGTTTCTTTGCAGGCCGGGGGAGCCTGCCGGTACTCAGCGTCCTTGTCGGGTACAGGGCGCCCCCGCGAGGGTCTTACGTGTCTTGAAGAGCGTACGAGGGTGAAAGTAAAGCAGAACCGCGACTAAGGCCCCGTGGAAACCGCTCGAAGCTTCCGCCTCAGCGGGGCTATGAGAAGGCCTTACCTGGAGGTAAGTCCTCCCATCGAGCTTCCCTTTAGGCCTAGAGCGTGACGGGATGAGCTCCTACCGGGACTCTGGAAGCACCCTGTTTATTTAGAGAAAACTGCTTCTCTTCCACGAGCCCTGACTCCAGCGACGAGGGCCCCGTCACAAAAGCTTTTAGGCAGGTAGCTTCAAGGCAGCATGGATGGTGCTATAAAAAGGAGAATGCAAGGCTTGTGTCCTCAGGCTCCCACCTCAGTCAACACGCTGACTACCGCCTTGTGATTCGTAGCTCGACAAAAGAGACTCTAGCAACACACAGGTTCCTTCCCTGAATCCACCTTTCTTCACGGGGTGTTCTGCCTGTAGCTAACCCGCTCCTCCAAGGAAGGCACTAGGGAGGCTATCGGGCCTCATCCTCTTCGGAAAGCCTGCAGTGTAACAGGCAGAGTTCTGCTCTAGTGGCAGTAAGAACGCAAGCTGGCTTTCTCCTGCAGGCGTGGGGCTTCAGGTATGAGTGCTTAGAAGGATTGCCAAGCAGTTTTGGTTTCCCCGTGCAGCTCAGTCGAGGACAGTGAGGCAGATTTGCATGGCATGTGGGCAGCCAGAGAACAGTTTTCCTGGAGACGTTGGGGTGCCGGAGAAAGCGACCTCTCCCAAGGAGAGTGCCGTGTGTTGCCCTGCACTCGGCAAACAACACGCAGTGAGCGGGAAGGGCTTTCGGCCCGGGCAGTTGTTTCTTTGCAGGCCGGGGGAGCCTGCCGGTACTCAGCGTCCTTGTTCGGTACAGGGCGCCCCCGCGAGGGTCTTACGTGTCTTGAAGAGCGTACGAGGGGGAAAGTAAAGCAGAACCGCGACTAAGGCCCCGTGGAAACCGCTCGAAGCTTCCGCCTCAGCGGGGCTATTAGAAGGCCTTACCTGGAGGTAAGTCCTCCCATCGAGCTTCCCTTTAGCCCTAGAGCGTGACGGGATGAGCTCCTACCGGGACTCTGGAAGCACCCTGTTTATTTAGAGAAAACTGCTTCTCTTCCACGAGCCCTGACTCCAGCGACGAGGGCCCCGTCACAAACGGTTTTAGGCAGGTAGCTTCAAGGCAGCATGGATGGTGCTATAAAAAGGAGAATGCAAGTCTTGTGTCCTCAGGCCCCCACCTCCAGTCAACACGCTGACTACCGCCTTGTGATTAGTAGCTCGTCAAAAGAGACTCTAGCGACACACAGGTTCCTTCCCTGAATCCACCTCTCTTCACGGTGTGTTCTGTCTGTGGCTAATTCGCTCCTCCAAGGAAGGCACTAGGGAGGCTATCGGGCCTCAGCCTCTTCGGAAAGCCTGCAGTGTAACAGGCAGAGCTCTGCTCTAGTGGCAGTAAGAACGCAAGCTGGCTTTCTCCTGCAGGCGTGGGTCTTCACGTATGAGTGCCTAGAAGGATTGCCAAGCAGTTTTGGTTTCCCCGTGCAGCTCAGTCGAGGACAGTGAGGCAGATTTGCATGGCATGTGGGCAGCCAGAGAACAGTTTTCCTGGAGACGTTGGGGTGCCGGGGAAAGCGACCTCTCCCCCGGGAGAGTGCCGTGTGTTGCCCTGCACTCGGCAAACAACACGGAGTGAGCGGGAAGGGCTTTTGGCCCGGGCAGATGTTTCTTTGCAGGCCGGGGGAGCCTGCCGGTACTCAGCGTCCTGGACGGATATAGGGCGCCCCCGCGAAGGTCTTACGTGTCTTGAAGAGCGTACGAGGGTGAAAGTAAAGCAGAACCGCGACTAAGGCCCCGTGGAAACCGCTCGAAGCTTCCGCCTCAGCGGGGCTATGAGAAGGCCTTACCTGGAGGTAAGTCCTCCCATCGAGCTTCCCTTTAGGCCTAGAGCGTGACGGGATGAGCTCCTACCGGGACTCTGGAAGCACCCTGTTTATTTAGAGAAAACTGCTTCTCTTCCACGAGCCCTGACTCCAGCGACGAGGGCCCCGTCACAAACGCTTTTAGGCAGGTAGCTTCAAGGCAGCATGGATGGTGCTATAAAAAGGAGAATGCAAGGCTTGTGTCCTCAGGCTCCCACCTCAGTCAACACGCTGACTACCGCCTTGTGATTCGTAGCTCGACAAAAGAGACTCTAGCGACACACAGGTTCCTTCCCTGAATCCAGCTCTCTTCACGGGGTGTTCTGCCTGTAGCTAATTCGCTCCTCCAAGGAATGCACTAGGGAGGCTATCGGGCCTCAGCCTCTTCGGAAAGCCTGCAGTGTAACAGGCAGAGCTCTGCTCTAGTGGCAGTAAGAACGCAAGCTGGCTTTCTCCTGCAGGCGCGGGTCTTCAGGTATGAGTGCCTAGAAGGATTGCCAAGCAGTTTTGGTTTCCCCGTGCAGCTCAGTCGAGGACAGTGAGGCAGATTTGCATGGCATGTGGGCAGCCAGAGAACACTTTTCCTGGAGACGTTGGGGTGCCGGGGAAAGCGACCTCTCCCAAGGAGAGTGCCGTGTGTTGCCCTGCACTCGGCAAACAACACGGAGTGAGCGGGAAGGGCTTTCGGCCCGGGCAGTTGTTTCTTTGCAGGCCGGGGGAGCCTGCCGGTACTCAGCGTCCTTGTCGGGTACAGGGCGCCCCCGCGAGGGTCTTACTTGTCTTGAAGAGCGTACTTGGGAAAAGTAAAGCAGAACCGCGACTAAGGCCCCGTGGAAACCGCTCGAAGCTTCCGCCTCAGCGGGGCTATGAGAAGGCCTTACCTGGAGGTAAGTCCTCCCATCGAGCTTCCCTTTAGCCCTAGAGCGTGACGGGATGAGCTCCTACCGGGACTCTGGAAGCACCCTGTTTATTTAGAGAAAACTGCTTCTCTTCCACGAGCCCTGACTCCAGCGACGAGGGCCCCGTCACAAACGGTTTTAGGCAGGTAGCTTCAAGGCAGCATGGATGGTGCTATAAAAAGGAGAATGCAAGTCTTGTGTCCTCAGGCCCCCACCTCCAGTCAACACGCTGACTACCGCCTTGTGATTAGTAGCTCGTCAAAAGAGACTCTAGCGACACACAGGTTCCTTCCCTGAATCCACCTCTCTTCACGGTGTGTTCTGTCTGTGGCTAATTCGCTCCTCCAAGGAAGGCACTAGGGAGGCTATCGGGCCTCAGCCTCTTCGGAAAGCCTGCAGTGTAACAGGCAGAGCTCTGCTCTAGTGGCAGTAAGAACGCAAGCTGGCTTTCTCCTGCAGGCGTGGGTCTTCACGTATGAGTGCCTAGAAGGATTGCCAAGCAGTTTTGGTTTCCCCGTGCAGCTCAGTCGAGGACAGTGAGGCAGATTTGCATGGCATGTGGGCAGCCAGAGAACAGTTTTCCTGGAGACGTTGGGGTGCCGGGGAAAGCGACCTCTCCCCCGGGAGAGTGCCGTGTGTTGCCCTGCACTCGGCAAACAACACGGAGTGAGCGGGAAGGGCTTTTGGCCCGGGCAGATGTTTCTTTGCAGGCCGGGGGAGCCTGCCGGTACTCAGCGTCCTGGACGGATATAGGGCGCCCCCGCGAAGGTCTTACGTGTCTTGAAGAGCGTACGAGGGTGAAAGTAAAGCAGAACCGCGACTAAGGCCCCGTGGAAACCGCTCGAAGCTTCCGCCTCAGCGGGGCTATGAGAAGGCCTTACCTGGAGGTAAGTCCTCCCATCGAGCTTCCCTTTAGGCCTAGAGCGTGACGGGATGAGCTCCTACCGGGACTCTGGAAGCACCCTGTTTATTTAGAGAAAACTGCTTCTCTTCCACGAGCCCTGACTCCAGCGACGAGGGCCCCGTCACAAACGCTTTTAGGCAGGTAGCTTCAAGGCAGCATGGATGGTGCTATAAAAAGGAGAATGCAAGGCTTGTGTCCTCAGGCTCCCACCTCAGTCAACACGCTGACTACCGCCTTGTGATTCGTAGCTCGACAAAAGAGACTCTAGCGACACACAGGTTCCTTCCCTGAATCCAGCTCTCTTCACGGGGTGTTCTGCCTGTAGCTAATTCGCTCCTCCAAGGAATGCACTAGGGAGGCTATCGGGCCTCAGCCTCTTCGGAAAGCCTGCAGTGTAACAGGCAGAGCTCTGCTCTAGTGGCAGTAAGAACGCAAGCTGGCTTTCTCCTGCAGGCGCGGGTCTTCAGGTATGAGTGCCTAGAAGGATTGCCAAGCAGTTTTGGTTTCCCCGTGCAGCTCAGTCGAGGACAGTGAGGCAGATTTGCATGGCATGTGGGCAGCCAGAGAACACTTTTCCTGGAGACGTTGGGGTGCCGGGGAAAGCGACCTCTCCCAAGGAGAGTGCCGTGTGTTGCCCTGCACTCGGCAAACAACACGGAGTGAGCGGGAAGGGCTTTCGGCCCGGGCAGTTGTTTCTTTGCAGGCCGGGGGAGCCTGCCGGTACTCAGCGTCCTTGTCGGGTACAGGGCGCCCCCGCGAGGGTCTTACTTGTCTTGAAGAGCGTACTTGGGAAAAGTAAAGCAGAACCGCGACTAAGGCCCCGTGGAAACCGCTCGAAGCTTCCGCCTCAGCGGGGCTATGAGAAGGCCTTACCTGGAGGTAAGTCCTCCCATCGAGCTTCCCTTTAGGCCTAGAGCGTGACGGGATGAGCTCCTACCGGGACTCTGGAAGCACCCTGTTTATTTAGAGAAAACTGCTTCTCTTCCACGAGCCCTGACTCCAGCGACGAGGGCCCCGTCACAAACGCTTTTAGGCAGGTGGCTTCAAGGCAGCATGGATGGTGCTATAAAAAGGAGAATGCAAGGCTTGTGTCCTCAGGCTCCCACCTCAGTCAACACGCTGACTACCGCCTTGTGATTCGTAGCTCGACAAAAGAGACTCTAGCAACACACAGTTTCCTTCCCTGAATCCACCTTTCTTCACGGGGTGTTCTGCCTGTAGCTAATTCGCTCCTCCAAGGAATGCACTAGGGAGGCTATCGGGCCTCATCCTCTTCGGAAAGCCTGCAGTGTAACAGGAAGAGTTCTGCTCTAGTGGCAGTAAGAACGCAAGCTGGCTTTCTCCTGCAGGCGTGGGGCTTCAGGTATGAGTGCTTAGAAGGATTGCCAAGCAGTTTTGGTTTCCCCGTGCAGCTCAGTCGAGGACAGTGAGGCAGATTTGCATGGCATGCGGGCAGCCAGAGAACAGTTTTCCTGGAAACGTTGGGGTGCCGGGGAAAGCGACCTCTCCCCCGGGAGAGTGCCGTGTGTTGCCCTGCACTCGGCAAACAACACGCAGTGAGCGGGAAGGGCTTTCGGCCCGGGCAGATGTTTCTTTGCAGGCCGGGGGAGCCTGCCGGTACTCAGCGTCCTGGACGGATATAGGGCGCCCCCGCGAAGGTCTTACGTGTCTTGAAGAGCGTACGAGGGTGAAAGTAAAGCAGAACCGCGACTAAGGCCCCGTGGAAACCGCTCGAAGCTTCCGCCTCAGCGGGGCTATTAGAAGGCCTTACCTGGAGGGAGTCCTCCCATCGAGCTTCCCTTTAGCCCTAGAGCGTGACAGGATGAGCTCCTACCGGGACTCTGGAAGCACCCTGTTTATTTAGAGAAAACTGCTTCTCTTCCACGAGCCGTGACTCCAGCGACGAGGGCCCCGTCACAAACGGTTTTAGGCAGGTAGCTTCAAGGCAGCATGGATGGTGCTATAAAAAGGAGAATGCAAGGCTTGTGTCCTCAGGCCCCCACCTCCAGTCAACACGCTGACTACCGCCTTGTGATTCGTAGCTCGACAAAAGAGACTCTAGCGACACACAGGTTCCTTCCCTGAATCCAGCTCTCTTCACGGGGTGTTCTGCCTGTAGCTAATTCGCTCCTCCAAGGAATGCACTAGGGAGGCTATCGGGCCTCAGCCTCTTCGGAAAGCCTGCAGTGTAACAGGCAGAGCTCTGCTCTAGTGGCAGTAAGAACGCAAGCTGGCTTTCTCCTGCAGGCGTGGGGCTTCAGGTATGAGTGCCTAGAAGGATTGCCAAGCAGTTTTGGTTTCCCCGTGCAGCTCAGTCGAGGACAGTGAGGCAGATTTGCATGGCATGTGGGCAGCCAGAGAACACTTTTCCTGGAGACGTTGGGGTGCCGGGGAAAGCGACCTCTCCCAAGGAGAGTGCCGTGTGTTGCCCTGCACTCGGCAAACAACACGGAGTGAGCGGGAAGGGCTTTCGGCCCGGGCAGTTGTTTCTTTGCAGGCCGGGGGAGCCTGCCGGTACTCAGCGTCCTTGTTGGGTACAGGGCGCCCCCGCGAGGGTCTTACGTGTCTTGAAGAGCGTACGAGGGGGAAAGTAAAGCAGAACCGCGACTAAGGCCCCGTGGAAACCGCTCGAAGCTTCCGCCTCAGCGGGGCTATGAGAAGGCCTTACCTGGAGGTAAGTCCTCCCATCGAGCTTCCCTTTAGCCCTAGAGCGTGACGGGATGAGCTCCTACCGGGACTCTGGAAGCACCCTGTTTATTTAGAGAAAACTGCTTCTCTTCCACGAGCCCTGACTCCAGCGACGAGGGCCCCGTCACAAACGGTTTTAGGCAGGTAGCTTCAAGGCAGCATGGATGGTGCTATAAAAAGGAGAATGCAAGGCTTGTGTCCTCAGGCTCCCACCTCAGTCAACACGCTGACTACCGCCTTGTGATTCGTAGCTCGACAAAAGAGACTCTAGCAACACACAGGTTCCTTCCCTGAATCCACCTTTCTTCACGGGGTGTTCTGCCTGTAGCTAATTCGCTCCTCCAAGGAATGCACTAGGGAGGCTATCGGGCCTCAGCCTCTTCGGAAAGCCTGCAGTGTAACAGGCAGAGCTCTGCTCTAGTGGCAGTAAGAACGCAAGCTGGCTTTCTCCTGCAGGCGTGGGTCTTAAGGTATGAGTGCCTAGAAGGATTGCCAAGCAGTTTTGGTTTCCCCGTGCAGCTCAGTCGAGGACAGTGAGGCAGATTTGCATGGCATGTGGGCAGCCAGAGAACAGTTTTCCTGGAGACGTTGGGGTGCCGGGGAAAGCGACCTCTCCCCCGGGAGAGTGCCGTGTGTTGCCCTGCACTCGGCAAACAACACGGAGTGAGCGGGAAGGGCTTTCGGCCCGGGCAGATGTTTCTTTGCAGGCCGGGGGAGCCTGCCGGTACTCAGCGTCCTGGACGGATATAGGGCGCCCCCGCGAAGGTCTTACGTGTCTTGAAGAGCGTACGAGGGTGAAAGTAAAGCAGAACCGCGACTAAGGCCCCGTGGAAACCGCTCGAAGCTTCCGCCTCAGCGGGGCTATGAGAAGGCCTTACCTGGAGGTAAGTCCTCCCATCGAGCTTCCCTTTAGGCCTAGAGCGTGACGGGATGAGCTCCTACCGGGACTCTGGAAGCACCCTGTTTATTTAGAGAAAACTGCTTCTCTTCCACGAGCCCTGACTCCAGCGACGAGGGCCCCGTCACAAACGCTTTTAGGCAGGTAGCTTCAAGGCAGCATGGATGGTGCTATAAAAAGGAGAATGCAAGGCTTGTGTCCTCAGGCTCCCACCTCAGTCAACACGCTGACTACCGCCTTGTGATTCGTAGCTCGACAAAAGAGACTCTAGCGACACACAGGTTCCTTCCCTGAATCCAGCTCTCTTCACGGGGTGTTCTGCCTGTAGCTAATTCGCTCCTCCAAGGAATGCACTAGGGAGGCTATCGGGCCTCAGCCTCTTCGGAAAGCCTGCAGTGTAACAGGCAGAGCTCTGCTCTAGTGGCAGTAAGAACGCAAGCTGGCTTTCTCCTGCAGGCGCGGGTCTTCAGGTATGAGTGCCTAGAAGGATTGCCAAGCAGTTTTGGTTTCCCCGTGCAGCTCAGTCGAGGACAGTGAGGCAGATTTGCATGGCATGTGGGCAGCCAGAGAACACTTTTCCTGGAGACGTTGGGGTGCCGGGGAAAGCGACCTCTCCCAAGGAGAGTGCCGTGTGTTGCCCTGCACTCGGCAAACAACACGGAGTGAGCGGGAAGGGCTTTCGGCCCGGGCAGTTGTTTCTTTGCAGGCCGGGGGAGCCTGCCGGTACTCAGCGTCCTTGTCGGGTACAGGGCGCCCCCGCGAGGGTCTTACTTGTCTTGAAGAGCGTACTTGGGAAAAGTAAAGCAGAACCGCGACTAAGGCCCCGTGGAAACCGCTCGAAGCTTCCGCCTCAGCGGGGCTATGAGAAGGCCTTACCTGGAGGTAAGTCCTCCCATCGAGCTTCCCTTTAGGCCTAGAGCGTGACGGGATGAGCTCCTACCGGGACTCTGGAAGCACCCTGTTTATTTAGAGAAAACTGCTTCTCTTCCACGAGCCCTGACTCCAGCGACGAGGGCCCCGTCACAAACGCTTTTAGGCAGGTGGCTTCAAGGCAGCATGGATGGTGCTATAAAAAGGAGAATGCAAGGCTTGTGTCCTCAGGCCCCCACCTCCAGTCAACACGCTGACTACCGCCTTGTGATTAGTAGCTCGTCAAAAGAGACTCTAGCGACACACAGGTTCCTTCCCTGAATCCACCTCTCTTCACGGTGTGTTCTGTCTGTGGCTAATTCGCTCCTCCAAGGAATGCACTAGGGAGGCTATCGGGCCTCAGCCTCTTCGGAAAGCCTCCAGTGTAACAGGCAGAGCTCTGCTCTAGTGGCAGTAAGAACGCAAGCTGGCTTTCTCCTGCAGGCGTGGGGCTTCAGGTATGAGTGCTTAGAAGGATTGCCAAGCAGTTTTGGTTTCCCCGTGCAGCTCAGTCGAGGACAGTGAGGCAGATTTGCATGGCATGTGGGCAGCCAGAGAACAGTTTTCCTGGAAACGTTGGGGTGCCGGGGAAAGCGACCTCTCCCCCGGGAGAGTGCCGTGTGTTGCCCTGCACTCGGCAAACAACACGCAGTGAGCGGGAAGGGCTTTCGGCCCGGGCAGATGTTTCTTTGCAGGCCGGGGGAGCCTGCCGGTACTCAGCGTCCTGGACGGATATAGGGCGCCCCCGCGAAGGTCTTACGTGTCTTGAAGAGCGTACGAGGGTGAAAGTAAAGCAGAACCGCGACTAAGGCCCCGTGGAAACCGCTCGAAGCTTCCGCCTCAGCGGGGCTATTAGAAGGCCTTACCTGGAGGGAGTCCTCCCATCGAGCTTCCCTTTAGCCCTAGAGCGTGACAGGATGAGCTCCTACCGGGACTCTGGAAGCACCCTGTTTATTTAGAGAAAACTGCTTCTCTTCCACGAGCCGTGACTCCAGCGACGAGGGCCCCGTCACAAACGGTTTTAGGCAGGTAGCTTCAAGGCAGCATGGATGGTGCTATAAAAAGGAGAATGCAAGGCTTGTGTCCTCAGGCCCCCACCTCCAGTCAACACGCTGACTACCGCCTTGTGATTCGTAGCTCGACAAAAGAGACTCTAGCGACACACAGGTTCCTTCCCTGAATCCAGCTCTCTTCACGGGGTGTTCTGCCTGTAGCTAATTCGCTCCTCCAAGGAATGCACTAGGGAGGCTATCGGGCCTCAGCCTCTTCGGAAAGCCTGCAGTGTAACAGGCAGAGCTCTGCTCTAGTGGCAGTAAGAACGCAAGCTGGCTTTCTCCTGCAGGCGTGGGGCTTCAGGTATGAGTGCCTAGAAGGATTGCCAAGCAGTTTTGGTTTCCCCGTGCAGCTCAGTCGAGGACAGTGAGGCAGATTTGCATGGCATGTGGGCAGCCAGAGAACACTTTTCCTGGAGACGTTGGGGTGCCGGGGAAAGCGACCTCTCCCAAGGAGAGTGCCGTGTGTTGCCCTGCACTCGGCAAACAACACGGAGTGAGCGGGAAGGGCTTTCGGCCCGGGCAGTTGTTTCTTTGCAGGCCGGGGGAGCCTGCCGGTACTCAGCGTCCTTGTTGGGTACAGGGCGCCCCCGCGAGGGTCTTACGTGTCTTGAAGAGCGTACGAGGGGGAAAGTAAAGCAGAACCGCGACTAAGGCCCCGTGGAAACCGCTCGAAGCTTCCGCCTCAGCGGGGCTATGAGAAGGCCTTACCTGGAGGTAAGTCCTCCCATCGAGCTTCCCTTTAGCCCTAGAGCGTGACGGGATGAGCTCCTACCGGGACTCTGGAAGCACCCTGTTTATTTAGAGAAAACTGCTTCTCTTCCACGAGCCCTGACTCCAGCGACGAGGGCCCCGTCACAAACGGTTTTAGGCAGGTAGCTTCAAGGCAGCATGGATGGTGCTATAAAAAGGAGAATGCAAGGCTTGTGTCCTCAGGCTCCCACCTCAGTCAACACGCTGACTACCGCCTTGTGATTCGTAGCTCGACAAAAGAGACTCTAGCAACACACAGGTTCCTTCCCTGAATCCACCTTTCTTCACGGGGTGTTCTGCCTGTAGCTAATTCGCTCCTCCAAGGAATGCACTAGGGAGGCTATCGGGCCTCAGCCTCTTCGGAAAGCCTGCAGTGTAACAGGCAGAGCTCTGCTCTAGTGGCAGTAAGAACGCAAGCTGGCTTTCTCCTGCAGGCGTGGGTCTTCAGGTATGAGTGCCTAGAAGGATTGCCAAGCAGTTTTGGTTTCCCCGTGCAGCTCAGTCGAGGACAGTGAGGCAGATTTGCATGGCATGTGGGCAGCCAGAGAACAGTTTTCCTGGAGACGTTGGGGTGCCGGGGAAAGCGACCTCTCCCCCGGGAGAGTGCCGTGTGTTGCCCTGCACTCGGCAAACAACACGGAGTGAGCGGGAAGGGCTTTCGGCCCGGGCAGATGTTTCTTTGCAGGCCGGGGGAGCCTGCCGGTACTCAGCGTCCTGGACGGATATAGGGCGCCCCCGCGAAGGTCTTACGTGTCTTGAAGAGCGTACGAGGGTGAAAGTAAAGCAGAACCGCGACTAAGGCCCCGTGGAAACCGCTCGAAGCTTCCGCCTCAGCGGGGCTATGAGAAGGCCTTACCTGGAGGTAAGTCCTCCCATCGAGCTTCCCTTTAGGCCTAGAGCGTGACGGGATGAGCTCCTACCGGGACTCTGGAAGCACCCTGTTTATTTAGAGAAAACTGCTTCTCTTCCACGAGCCCTGACTCCAGCGACGAGGGCCCCGTCACAAACGCTTTTAGGCAGGTAGCTTCAAGGCAGCATGGATGGTGCTATAAAAAGGAGAATGCAAGGCTTGTGTCCTCAGGCTCCCACCTCAGTCAACACGCTGACTACCGCCTTGTGATTCGTAGCTCGACAAAAGAGACTCTAGCGACACACAGGTTCCTTCCCTGAATCCAGCTCTCTTCACGGGGTGTTCTGCCTGTAGCTAATTCGCTCCTCCAAGGAATGCACTAGGGAGGCTATCGGGCCTCAGCCTCTTCGGAAAGCCTGCAGTGTAACAGGCAGAGCTCTGCTCTAGTGGCAGTAAGAACGCAAGCTGGCTTTCTCCTGCAGGCGCGGGTCTTCAGGTATGAGTGCCTAGAAGGATTGCCAAGCAGTTTTGGTTTCCCCGTGCAGCTCAGTCGAGGACAGTGAGGCAGATTTGCATGGCATGTGGGCAGCCAGAGAACACTTTTCCTGGAGACGTTGGGGTGCCGGGGAAAGCGACCTCTCCCAAGGAGAGTGCCGTGTGTTGCCCTGCACTCGGCAAACAACACGGAGTGAGCGGGAAGGGCTTTCGGCCCGGGCAGTTGTTTCTTTGCAGGCCGGGGGAGCCTGCCGGTACTCAGCGTCCTTGTCGGGTACAGGGCGCCCCCGCGAGGGTCTTACTTGTCTTGAAGAGCGTACTTGGGAAAAGTAAAGCAGAACCGCGACTAAGGCCCCGTGGAAACCGCTCGAAGCTTCCGCCTCAGCGGGGCTATGAGAAGGCCTTACCTGGAGGTAAGTCCTCCCATCGAGCTTCCCTTTAGGCCTAGAGCGTGACGGGATGAGCTCCTACCGGGACTCTGGAAGCACCCTGTTTATTTAGAGAAAACTGCTTCTCTTCCACGAGCCCTGACTCCAGCGACGAGGGCCCCGTCACAAACGCTTTTAGGCAGGTGGCTTCAAGGCAGCATGGATGGTGCTATAAAAAGGAGAATGCAAGGCTTGTGTCCTCAGGCTCCCACCTCAGTCAACACGCTGACTACCGCCTTGTGATTCGTAGCTCGACAAAAGAGACTCTAGCGACACACAGTTTCCTTCCCTGAATCCACCTTTCTTCACGGGGTGTTCTGCCTGTAGCTAATTCGCTCCTCCAAGGAATGCACTAGGGAGGCTATCGGGCCTCATCCTCTTCGGAAAGCCTGCAGTGTAACAGGCAGAGTTCTGCTCTAGTGGCAGTAAGAACGCAAGCTGGCTTTCTCCTGCAGGCGTGGGGCTTCAGGTATGAGTGCTTAGAAGGATTGCCAAGCAGTTTTGGTTTCCCCGTGCAGCTCAGTCGAGGACAGAGAGGCAGATTTGCATGGCATGTGGGCAGCCAGAGAACAGTTTTCCTGGAGACGTTGGGGTGCCGGGGAAAGCGACCTCTCCCCCGGGAGAGTGCCGTGTGTTGCCCTGCACTCGGCAAACAACACGGAGTGAGCGGGAAGGGCTTTCGGCCCGGGCAGATGTTTCTTTGCAGGCCGGGGGAGCCTGCCGGTACTCAGCGTCCTGGACGGATATAGGGCGCCCCCGCGAAGGTCTTACGTGTCTTGAAGAGCGTACGAGGGTGAAAGTAAAGCAGAACCGCGACTAAGGCCCCGTGGAAACCGCTCGAAGCTTCCGCCTCAGCGGGGCTATTAGAAGGCCTTAACTGGAGGGAGTCCTCCCATCGAGCTTCCCTTTAGCCCTAGAGCGTGACAGGATGGCTCCTACCGGGACTCTGGAAGCACCCTGTTTATTTAGAGAAAACTGCTTCTCTTCCACGAGCCGTGACTCCAGCGACGAGGGCCCCGTCACAAACGGTTTTAGGCAGGTAGCTTCAAGGCAGCATGGATGGTGCTATAAAAAGGAGAATGCAAGGCTTGTGTCCTCAGGCCCCCACCTCCAGTCAACACGCTGACTACCGCCTTGTGATTCGTAGCTCGACAAAAGAGACTCTAGCGACACACAGGTTCCTTCCCTGAATCCAGCTCTCTTCACGGGGTGTTCTGCCTGTAGCTAATTCGCTCCTCCAAGGAATGCACTAGGGAGGCTATCGGGCCTCAGCCTCTTCGGAAAGCCTGCAGTGTAACAGGCAGAGCTCTGCTCTAGTGGCAGTAAGAACGCAAGCTGGCTTTCTCCTGCAGGCGTGGGGCTTCAGGTATGAGTGCCTAGAAGGATTGCCAAGCAGTTTTGGTTTCCCCGTGCAGCTCAGTCGAGGACAGTGAGGCAGATTTGCATGGCATGTGAGCAGCCAGAGAACACTTTTCCTGGAGACGTTGGGGTGCCGGGGAAAGCGACCTCTCCCAAGGAGAGTGCCGTGTGTTGCCCTGCACTCGGCATACAACACGGAGTGAGCGGGAAGGGCTTTCGGCCCGGGCAGTTGTTTCTTTGCAGGCCGGGGGAGCCTGCCGGTACTCAGCGTCCTTGTTCGGTACAGGGCGCCCCCGCGAGGGTCTTACTTGTCTTGAAGAGCGTACGAGGGTGAAAGTAAAGCAGAACCGCGACTAAGGCCCCGTGGAAACCGCTCGAAGCTTCCGCCTCAGCGGGGCTCTTAGAAGGCCTTACCTGGAGGTAAGTCCTCCCATCGAGCTTCCCTTTAGCCCTAGAGCGTGACGGGATGAGCTCCTACCGGGACTCTGGAAGCACCCTGTTTATTTAGAGAAAACTGCTTCTCTTCCACGAGCCCTGACTCCAGCGACGAGGGCCCCGTCACAAACGGTTTTAGGCAGGTAGCTTCAAGGCAGCATGGATGGTGCTATAAAAAGGAGAATGCAAGGCTTGTGTCCTCAGGCCCCCACCTCCAGTCAACACGCTGACTACCGCCTTGTGATTAGTAGCTCGTCAAAAGAGACTCTAGCGACACACAGGTTCCTTCCCTGAATCCACCTCTCTTCACGGTGTGTTCTGTCTGTGGCTAATTCGCTCCTCCAAGGAATGCACTAGGGAGGCTATCGGGCCTCAGCCTCTTCGGAAAGCCTCCAGTGTAACAGGCAGAGCTCTGCTCTAGTGGCAGTAAGAACGCAAGCTGGCTTTCTCCTGCAGGCGTGGGGCTTCAGGTATGAGTGCTTAGAAGGATTGCCAAGCAGTTTTGGTTTCCCCGTGCAGCTCAGTCGAGGACAGTGAGGCAGATTTGCATGGCATGTGGGCAGCCAGAGAACAGTTTTCCTGGAAACGTTGGGGTGCCGGGGAAAGCGACCTCTCCCCCGGGAGAGTGCCGTGTGTTGCCCTGCACTCGGCAAACAACACGCAGTGAGCGGGAAGGGCTTTCGGCCCGGGCAGATGTTTCTTTGCAGGCCGGGGGAGCCTGCCGGTACTCAGCGTCCTGGACGGATATAGGGCGCCCCCGCGAAGGTCTTACGTGTCTTGAAGAGCGTACGAGGGTGAAAGTAAAGCAGAACCGCGACTAAGGCCCCGTGGAAACCGCTCGAAGCTTCCGCCTCAGCGGGGCTATTAGAAGGCCTTACCTGGAGGGAGTCCTCCCATCGAGCTTCCCTTTAGCCCTAGAGCGTGACAGGATGAGCTCCTACCGGGACTCTGGAAGCACCCTGTTTATTTAGAGAAAACTGCTTCTCTTCCACGAGCCGTGACTCCAGCGACGAGGGCCCCGTCACAAACGGTTTTAGGCAGGTAGCTTCAAGGCAGCATGGATGGTGCTATAAAAAGGAGAATGCAAGGCTTGTGTCCTCAGGCCCCCACCTCCAGTCAACACGCTGACTACCGCCTTGTGATTCGTAGCTCGACAAAAGAGACTCTAGCGACACACAGGTTCCTTCCCTGAATCCAGCTCTCTTCACGGGGTGTTCTGCCTGTAGCTAATTCGCTCCTCCAAGGAATGCACTAGGGAGGCTATCGGGCCTCAGCCTCTTCGGAAAGCCTGCAGTGTAACAGGCAGAGCTCTGCTCTAGTGGCAGTAAGAACGCAAGCTGGCTTTCTCCTGCAGGCGTGGGGCTTCAGGTATGAGTGCCTAGAAGGATTGCCAAGCAGTTTTGGTTTCCCCGTGCAGCTCAGTCGAGGACAGTGAGGCAGATTTGCATGGCATGTGGGCAGCCAGAGAACACTTTTCCTGGAGACGTTGGGGTGCCGGGGAAAGCGACCTCTCCCAAGGAGAGTGCCGTGTGTTGCCCTGCACTCGGCAAACAACACGGAGTGAGCGGGAAGGGCTTTCGGCCCGGGCAGTTGTTTCTTTGCAGGCCGGGGGAGCCTGCCGGTACTCAGCGTCCTTGTTGGGTACAGGGCGCCCCCGCGAGGGTCTTACGTGTCTTGAAGAGCGTACGAGGGGGAAAGTAAAGCAGAACCGCGACTAAGGCCCCGTGGAAACCGCTCGAAGCTTCCGCCTCAGCGGGGCTATGAGAAGGCCTTACCTGGAGGTAAGTCCTCCCATCGAGCTTCCCTTTAGCCCTAGAGCGTGACGGGATGAGCTCCTACCGGGACTCTGGAAGCACCCTGTTTATTTAGAGAAAACTGCTTCTCTTCCACGAGCCCTGACTCCAGCGACGAGGGCCCCGTCACAAACGGTTTTAGGCAGGTAGCTTCAAGGCAGCATGGATGGTGCTATAAAAAGGAGAATGCAAGGCTTGTGTCCTCAGGCTCCCACCTCAGTCAACACGCTGACTACCGCCTTGTGATTCGTAGCTCGACAAAAGAGACTCTAGCAACACACAGGTTCCTTCCCTGAATCCACCTTTCTTCACGGGGTGTTCTGCCTGTAGCTAATTCGCTCCTCCAAGGAATGCACTAGGGAGGCTATCGGGCCTCAGCCTCTTCGGAAAGCCTGCAGTGTAACAGGCAGAGCTCTGCTCTAGTGGCAGTAAGAACGCAAGCTGGCTTTCTCCTGCAGGCGTGGGTCTTCAGGTATGAGTGCCTAGAAGGATTGCCAAGCAGTTTTGGTTTCCCCGTGCAGCTCAGTCGAGGACAGTGAGGCAGATTTGCATGGCATGTGGGCAGCCAGAGAACAGTTTTCCTGGAGACGTTGGGGTGCCGGGGAAAGCGACCTCTCCCCCGGGAGAGTGCCGTGTGTTGCCCTGCACTCGGCAAACAACACGGAGTGAGCGGGAAGGGCTTTCGGCCCGGGCAGATGTTTCTTTGCAGGCCGGGGGAGCCTGCCGGTACTCAGCGTCCTGGACGGATATAGGGCGCCCCCGCGAAGGTCTTACGTGTCTTGAAGAGCGTACGAGGGTGAAAGTAAAGCAGAACCGCGACTAAGGCCCCGTGGAAACCGCTCGAAGCTTCCGCCTCAGCGGGGCTATGAGAAGGCCTTACCTGGAGGTAAGTCCTCCCATCGAGCTTCCCTTTAGGCCTAGAGCGTGACGGGATGAGCTCCTACCGGGACTCTGGAAGCACCCTGTTTATTTAGAGAAAACTGCTTCTCTTCCACGAGCCCTGACTCCAGCGACGAGGGCCCCGTCACAAACGCTTTTAGGCAGGTAGCTTCAAGGCAGCATGGATGGTGCTATAAAAAGGAGAATGCAAGGCTTGTGTCCTCAGGCTCCCACCTCAGTCAACACGCTGACTACCGCCTTGTGATTCGTAGCTCGACAAAAGAGACTCTAGCGACACACAGGTTCCTTCCCTGAATCCAGCTCTCTTCACGGGGTGTTCTGCCTGTAGCTAATTCGCTCCTCCAAGGAATGCACTAGGGAGGCTATCGGGCCTCAGCCTCTTCGGAAAGCCTGCAGTGTAACAGGCAGAGCTCTGCTCTAGTGGCAGTAAGAACGCAAGCTGGCTTTCTCCTGCAGGCGCGGGTCTTCAGGTATGAGTGCCTAGAAGGATTGCCAAGCAGTTTTGGTTTCCCCGTGCAGCTCAGTCGAGGACAGTGAGGCAGATTTGCATGGCATGTGGGCAGCCAGAGAACACTTTTCCTGGAGACGTTGGGGTGCCGGGGAAAGCGACCTCTCCCAAGGAGAGTGCCGTGTGTTGCCCTGCACTCGGCAAACAACACGGAGTGAGCGGGAAGGGCTTTCGGCCCGGGCAGTTGTTTCTTTGCAGGCCGGGGGAGCCTGCCGGTACTCAGCGTCCTTGTCGGGTACAGGGCGCCCCCGCGAGGGTCTTACTTGTCTTGAAGAGCGTACTTGGGAAAAGTAAAGCAGAACCGCGACTAAGGCCCCGTGGAAACCGCTCGAAGCTTCCGCCTCAGCGGGGCTATGAGAAGGCCTTACCTGGAGGTAAGTCCTCCCATCGAGCTTCCCTTTAGGCCTAGAGCGTGACGGGATGAGCTCCTACCGGGACTCTGGAAGCACCCTGTTTATTTAGAGAAAACTGCTTCTCTTCCACGAGCCCTGACTCCAGCGACGAGGGCCCCGTCACAAACGCTTTTAGGCAGGTGGCTTCAAGGCAGCATGGATGGTGCTATAAAAAGGAGAATGCAAGGCTTGTGTCCTCAGGCTCCCACCTCAGTCAACACGCTGACTACCGCCTTGTGATTCGTAGCTCGACAAAAGAGACTCTAGCGACACACAGTTTCCTTCCCTGAATCCACCTTTCTTCACGGGGTGTTCTGCCTGTAGCTAATTCGCTCCTCCAAGGAATGCACTAGGGAGGCTATCGGGCCTCATCCTCTTCGGAAAGCCTGCAGTGTAACAGGCAGAGTTCTGCTCTAGTGGCAGTAAGAACGCAAGCTGGCTTTCTCCTGCAGGCGTGGGGCTTCAGGTATGAGTGCTTAGAAGGATTGCCAAGCAGTTTTGGTTTCCCCGTGCAGCTCAGTCGAGGACAGAGAGGCAGATTTGCATGGCATGTGGGCAGCCAGAGAACAGTTTTCCTGGAGACGTTGGGGTGCCGGGGAAAGCGACCTCTCCCCCGGGAGAGTGCCGTGTGTTGCCCTGCACTCGGCAAACAACACGGAGTGAGCGGGAAGGGCTTTCGGCCCGGGCAGATGTTTCTTTGCAGGCCGGGGGAGCCTGCCGGTACTCAGCGTCCTGGACGGATATAGGGCGCCCCCGCGAAGGTCTTACGTGTCTTGAAGAGCGTACGAGGGTGAAAGTAAAGCAGAACCGCGACTAAGGCCCCGTGGAAACCGCTCGAAGCTTCCGCCTCAGCGGGGCTATTAGAAGGCCTTAACTGGAGGGAGTCCTCCCATCGAGCTTCCCTTTAGCCCTAGAGCGTGACAGGATGGCTCCTACCGGGACTCTGGAAGCACCCTGTTTATTTAGAGAAAACTGCTTCTCTTCCACGAGCCGTGACTCCAGCGACGAGGGCCCCGTCACAAACGGTTTTAGGCAGGTAGCTTCAAGGCAGCATGGATGGTGCTATAAAAAGGAGAATGCAAGGCTTGTGTCCTCAGGCCCCCACCTCCAGTCAACACGCTGACTACCGCCTTGTGATTCGTAGCTCGACAAAAGAGACTCTAGCGACACACAGGTTCCTTCCCTGAATCCAGCTCTCTTCACGGGGTGTTCTGCCTGTAGCTAATTCGCTCCTCCAAGGAATGCACTAGGGAGGCTATCGGGCCTCAGCCTCTTCGGAAAGCCTGCAGTGTAACAGGCAGAGCTCTGCTCTAGTGGCAGTAAGAACGCAAGCTGGCTTTCTCCTGCAGGCGTGGGGCTTCAGGTATGAGTGCCTAGAAGGATTGCCAAGCAGTTTTGGTTTCCCCGTGCAGCTCAGTCGAGGACAGTGAGGCAGATTTGCATGGCATGTGAGCAGCCAGAGAACACTTTTCCTGGAGACGTTGGGGTGCCGGGGAAAGCGACCTCTCCCAAGGAGAGTGCCGTGTGTTGCCCTGCACTCGGCATACAACACGGAGTGAGCGGGAAGGGCTTTCGGCCCGGGCAGTTGTTTCTTTGCAGGCCGGGGGAGCCTGCCGGTACTCAGCGTCCTTGTTCGGTACAGGGCGCCCCCGCGAGGGTCTTACTTGTCTTGAAGAGCGTACGAGGGTGAAAGTAAAGCAGAACCGCGACTAAGGCCCCGTGGAAACCGCTCGAAGCTTCCGCCTCAGCGGGGCTCTTAGAAGGCCTTACCTGGAGGTAAGTCCTCCCATCGAGCTTCCCTTTAGCCCTAGAGCGTGACGGGATGAGCTCCTACCGGGACTCTGGAAGCACCCTGTTTATTTAGAGAAAACTGCTTCTCTTCCACGAGCCCTGACTCCAGCGACGAGGGCCCCGTCACAAACGGTTTTAGGCAGGTAGCTTCAAGGCAGCATGGATGGTGCTATAAAAAGGAGAATGCAAGGCTTGTGTCCTCAGGCCCCCACCTCCAGTCAACACGCTGACTACCGCCTTGTGATTAGTAGCTCGTCAAAAGAGACTCTAGCGACACACAGGTTCCTTCCCTGAATCCACCTCTCTTCACGGTGTGTTCTGTCTGTGGCTAATTCGCTCCTCCAAGGAATGCACTAGGGAGGCTATCGGGCCTCAGCCTCTTCGGAAAGCCTCCAGTGTAACAGGCAGAGCTCTGCTCTAGTGGCAGTAAGAACGCAAGCTGGCTTTCTCCTGCAGGCGTTGGTCTTCAGGTATGAGTGCCTAGAAGGATTGCCAAGCAGTTTTGGTTTCCCCGTGCAGCTCAGTCGAGGACAGTGAGGCAGATTTGCATGGCATGTGGGCAGCCAGAGAACAGTTTTCCTGGAGACGTTGGGGTGCCGGGGAAAGCGACCTCTCCCCCGGGAGAGTGCCGTGTGTTGCCCTGCACTCGGCAAACAACACGGAGTGAGCGGGAAGGGCTTTCGGCCCGGGCAGATGTTTCTTTGCAGGCCGGGGGAGCCTGCCGGTACTCAGCGTCCTGGACGGATATAGGGCGCCCCCGCGAAGGTCTTACGTGTCTTGAAGAGCGTACGAGGGTGAAAGTAAAGCAGAACCGCGACTAAGGCCCCGTGGAAACCGCTCGAAGCTTCCGCCTCAGCGGGGCTATGAGAAGGCCTTACCTGGAGGTAAGTCCTCCCATCGAGCTTCCCTTTAGGCCTAGAGCGTGACAGGATGAGCTCCTACCGGGACTCTGGAAGCACCCTGTTTATTTAGAGAAAACTGCTTCTCTTCCACGAGCCCTGACTCCAGCGACGAGGGCCCCGTCACAAACGCTTTTAGGCAGGTAGCTTCAAGGCAGCATGGATGGTGCTATAAAAAGGAGAATGCAAGGCTTGTGTCCTCAGGCTCCCACCTCAGTCAACACGCTGACTACCGCCTTGTGATTCGTAGCTCGACAAAAGAGACTCTAGCAACACACAGGTTCCTTCCCTGAATCCACCTTTCTTCACGGGGTGTTCTGCCTGTAGCTAACCCGCTCCTCCAAGGAAGGCACTAGGGAGGCTATCGGGCCTCATCCTCTTCGGAAAGCCTGCAGTGTAACAGGCAGAGCTCTGCTCTAGTGGCAGTAAGAACGCAAGCTGGCTTTCTCCTGCAGGCGTGGGGCTTCAGGTATGAGTGCTTAGAAGGATTGCCAAGCAGTTTTGGTTTCCCCGTGCAGCTCAGTCGAGGACAGTGAGGCAGATTTGCATGGCATGTGGGCAGCCAGAGAACAGTTTTCCTGGAGACGTTGGGGTGCCGGAGAAAGCGACCTCTCCCAAGGAGAGTGCCGTGTGTTGCCCTGCACTCGGCAAACAACACGGAGTGAGCGGGAAGGGCTTTCGGCCCGGGCAGTTGTTTCTTTGCAGGCCGGGGGAGCCTGCCGGTACTCAGCGTCCTTGTCGGGTACAGGGCGCCCCCGCGAGGGTCTTACGTGTCTTGAAGAGCGTACGAGGGTGAAAGTAAAGCAGAACCGCGACTAAGGCCCCGTGGAAACCGCTCGAAGCTTCCGCCTCAGCGGGGCTCTTAGAAGGCCTTACCTGGAGGTAAGTCCTCCCATCGAGCTTCCCTTTAGCCCTAGAGCGTGACGGGATGAGCTCCTACCGGGACTCTGGAAGCACCCTGTTTATTTAGAGAAAACTGCTTCTCTTCCACGAGCCCTGACTCCAGCGACGAGGGCCCCGTCACAAACGGTTTTAGGCAGGTAGCTTCAAGGCAGCATGGATGGTGCTATAAAAAGGAGAATGCAAGGCTTGTGTCCTCAGGCCCCCACCTCCAGTCAACACGCTGACTACCGCCTTGTGATTAGTAGCTCGTCAAAAGAGACTCTAGCGACACACAGGTTCCTTCCCTGAATCCACCTCTCTTCACGGTGTGTTCTGTCTGTGGCTAATTCGCTCCTCCAAGGAATGCACTAGGGAGGCTATCGGGCCTCAGCCTCTTCGGAAAGCCTCCAGTGTAACAGGCAGAGCTCTGCTCTAGTGGCAGTAAGAACGCAAGCTGGCTTTCTCCTGCAGGCGTGGGGCTTCAGCTATGAGTGCTTAGAAGGATTGCCAAGCAGTTTTGGTTTCCCCGTGCAGCTCAGTCGAGGACAGTGAGGCAGATTTGCATGGCATGTGGGCAGCCAGAGAACAGTTTTCCTGGAGACGTTGGGGTGCCGGGGAAAGCGACCTCTCCCCCGGGAGAGTGCCGTGTGTTGCCCTGCACTCGGCAAACAACACGGAGTGAGCGGGAAGGGCTTTCGGCCCGGGCAGATGTTTCTTTGCAGGCCGGGGGAGCCTGCCGGTACTCAGCGTCCTGGACGGATATAGGGCGCCCCCGCGAAGGTCTTACGTGTCTTGAAGAGCGTACGAGGGTGAAAGTAAAGCAGAACCGCGACTAAGGCCCCGTGGAAACCGCTCGAAGCTTCCGCCTCAGCGGGGCTATTAGAAGGCCTTAACTGGAGGGAGTCCTCCCATCGAGCTTCCCTTTAGCCCTAGAGCGTGACAGGATGGCTCCTACCGGGACTCTGGAAGCACCCTGTTTATTTAGAGAAAACTGCTTCTCTTCCACGAGCCGTGACTCCAGCGACGAGGGCCCCGTCACAAACGGTTTTAGGCAGGTAGCTTCAAGGCAGCATGGATGGTGCTATAAAAAGGAGAATGCAAGGCTTGTGTCCTCAGGCCCCCACCTCCAGTCAACACGCTGACTACCGCCTTGTGATTCGTAGCTCGACAAAAGAGACTCTAGCGACACACAGGTTCCTTCCCTGAATCCAGCTCTCTTCACGGGGTGTTCTGCCTGTAGCTAATTCGCTCCTCCAAGGAATGCACTAGGGAGGCTATCGGGCCTCAGCCTCTTCGGAAAGCCTGCAGTGTAACAGGCAGAGCTCTGCTCTAGTGGCAGTAAGAACGCAAGCTGGCTTTCTCCTGCAGGCGTGGGGCTTCAGGTATGAGTGCCTAGAAGGATTGCCAAGCAGTTTTGGTTTCCCCGTGCAGCTCAGTCGAGGACAGTGAGGCAGATTTGCATGGCATGTGAGCAGCCAGAGAACACTTTTCCTGGAGACGTTGGGGTGCCGGGGAAAGCGACCTCTCCCAAGGAGAGTGCCGTGTGTTGCCCTGCACTCGGCAAACAACACGGAGTGAGCGGGAAGGGCTTTCGGCCCGGGCAGTTGTTTCTTTGCAGGCCGGGGGAGCCTGCCGGTACTCAGCGTCCTTGTTGGGTACAGGGCGCCCCCGCGAGGGTCTTACTTGTCTTGAAGAGCGTACGAGGGTGAAAGTAAAGCAGAACCGCGACTAAGGCCCCGTGGAAACCGCTCGAAGCTTCCGCCTCAGCGGGGCTCTTAGAAGGCCTTACCTGGAGGTAAGTCCTCCCATCGAGCTTCCCTTTAGCCCTAGAGCGTGACGGGATGAGCTCCTACCGGGACTCTGGAAGCACCCTGTTTATTTAGAGAAAACTGCTTCTCTTCCACGAGCCCTGACTCCAGCGACGAGGGCCCCGTCACAAACGGTTTTAGGCAGGTAGCTTCAAGGCAGCATGGATGGTGCTATAAAAAGGAGAATGCAAGGCTTGTGTCCTCAGGCCCCCACCTCCAGTCAACACGCTGACTACCGCCTTGTGATTAGTAGCTCGTCAAAAGAGACTCTAGCGACACACAGGTTCCTTCCCTGAATCCACCTCTCTTCACGGTGTGTTCTGTCTGTGGCTAATTCGCTCCTCCAAGGAATGCACTAGGGAGGCTATCGGGCCTCAGCCTCTTCGGAAAGCCTCCAGTGTAACAGGCAGAGCTCTGCTCTAGTGGCAGTAAGAACGCAAGCTGGCTTTCTCCTGCAGGCGTTGGTCTTCAGGTATGAGTGCCTAGAAGGATTGCCAAGCAGTTTTGGTTTCCCCGTGCAGCTCAGTCGAGGACAGTGAGGCAGATTTGCATGGCATGTGGGCAGCCAGAGAACACTTTTCCTGGAGACGTTGGGGTGCCGGGGAAAGCGACCTCTCCCCCGGGAGAGTGCCGTGTGTTGCCCTGCACTCGGCAAACAACACGGAGTGAGCGGGAAGGGCTTTCGGCCCGGGCAGATGTTTCTTTGCAGGCCGGGGGAGCCTGCCGGTACTCAGCGTCCTGGACGGATATAGGGCGCCCCCGCGAAGGTCTTACGTGTCTTGAAGAGCGTACGAGGGTGAAAGTAAAGCAGAACCGCGACTAAGGCCCCGTGGAAACCGCTCGAAGCTTCCGCCTCAGCGGGGCTATGAGAAGGCCTTACCTGGAGGTAAGTCCTCCCATCGAGCTTCCCTTTAGGCCTAGAGCGTGACAGGATGAGCTCCTACCGGGACTCTGGAAGCACCCTGTTTATTTAGAGAAAACTGCTTCTCTTCCACGAGCCCTGACTCCAGCGACGAGGGCCCCGTCACAAACGCTTTTAGGCAGGTAGCTTCAAGGCAGCATGGATGGTGCTATAAAAAGGAGAATGCAAGGCTTGTGTCCTCAGGCTCCCACCTCAGTCAACACGCTGACTACCGCCTTGTGATTCGTAGCTCGACAAAAGAGACTCTAGCAACACACAGGTTCCTTCCCTGAATCCACCTTTCTTCACGGGGTGTTCTGCCTGTAGCTAACCCGCTCCTCCAAGGAAGGCACTAGGGAGGCTATCGGGCCTCATCCTCTTCGGAAAGCCTGCAGTGTAACAGGCAGAGCTCTGCTCTAGTGGCAGTAAGAACGCAAGCTGGCTTTCTCCTGCAGGCGTGGGGCTTCAGGTATGAGTGCTTAGAAGGATTGCCAAGCAGTTTTGGTTTCCCCGTGCAGCTCAGTCGAGGACAGTGAGGCAGATTTGCATGGCATGTGGGCAGCCAGAGAACAGTTTTCCTGGAGACGTTGGGGTGCCGGGGAAAGCGACCTCTCCCCCGGGAGAGTGCCGTGTGTTGCCCTGCACTCGGCAAACAACACGGAGTGAGCGGGAAGGGCTTTCGGCCCGGGCAGATGTTTCTTTGCAGGCCGGGGGAGCCTGCCGGTACTCAGCGTCCTGGACGGATATAGGGCGCCCCCGCGAAGGTCTTACGTGTCTTGAAGAGCGTACGAGGGTGAAAGTAAAGCAGAACCGCGACTAAGGCCCCGTGGAAACCGCTCGAAGCTTCCGCCTCAGCGGGGCTATTAGAAGGCCTTAACTGGAGGGAGTCCTCCCATCGAGCTTCCCTTTAGCCCTAGAGCGTGACAGGATGAGCTCCTACCGGGACTCTGGAAGCACCCTGTTTATTTAGAGAAAACTGCTTCTCTTCCACGAGCCGTGACTCCAGCGACGAGGGCCCCGTCACAAACGGTTTTAGGCAGGTAGCTTCAAGGCAGCATGGATGGTGCTATAAAAAGGAGAATGCAAGGCTTGTGTCCTCAGGCCCCCACCTCCAGTCAACACGCTGACTACCGCCTTGTGATTAGTAGCTCGTCAAAAGAGACTCTAGCGACACACAGGTTCCTTCCCTGAATCCACCTCTCTTCACGGTGTGTTCTGTCTGTGGCTAATTCGCTCCTCCAAGGAATGCACTAGGGAGGCTATCGGGCCTCAGCCTCTTCGGAAAGCCTGCAGTGTAACAGGCAGAGCTCTGCTCTAGTGGCAGTAAGAACGCAAGCTGGCTTTCTCCTGCAGGCGTGGGGCTTCAGGTATGAGTGCCTAGAAGGATTGCCAAGCAGTTTTGGTTTCCCCGTGCAGCTCAGTCGAGGACAGTGAGGCAGATTTGCATGGCATGTGAGCAGCCAGAGAACACTTTTCCTGGAGACGTTGGGGTGCCGGGGAAAGCGACCTCTCCCAAGGAGAGTGCCGTGTGTTGCCCTGCACTCGGCAAACAACACGGAGTGAGCGGGAAGGGCTTTCGGCCCGGGCAGTTGTTTCTTTGCAGGCCGGGGGAGCCTGCCGGTACTCAGCGTCCTTGTCGGGTACAGGGCGCCCCCGCGAGGGTCTTACGTGTCTTGAAGAGCGTACGAGGGGGAAAGTAAAGCAGAACCGCGACTAAGGCCCCGTGGAAACCGCTCGAAGCTTCCGCCTCAGCGGGGCTCTTAGAAGGCCTTACCTGGAGGTAAGTCCTCCCATCGAGCTTCCCTTTAGCCCTAGAGCGTGACGGGATGAGCTCCTACCGGGACTCTGGAAGCACCCTGTTTATTTAGAGAAAACTGCTTCTCTTCCACGAGCCCTGACTCCAGCGACGAGGGCCCCGTCACAAACGGTTTTAGGCAGGTAGCTTCAAGGCAGCATGGATGGTGCTATAAAAAGGAGAATGCAAGGCTTGTGTCCTCAGGCCCCCACCTCCAGTCAACACGCTGACTACCGCCTTGTGATTAGTAGCTCGTCAAAAGAGACTCTAGCGACACACAGGTTCCTTCACTGAATCCACCTCTCTTCACGGTGTGTTCTGTCTGTGGCTAATTCGCTCCTCCAAGGAATGCACTAGGGAGGCTATCGGGCTTCAGCCTCTTCGGAAAGCCTGCAGTGTAACAGGCAGAGCTCTGCTCTAGTGGCAGTAAGAACGCAAGCTGGCTTTCTCCTGCAGGCGTGGGGCTTCAGCTATGAGTGCTTAGAAGGATTGCCAAGCAGTTTTGGTTTCCCCGTGCAGCTCAGTCGAGGACAGAGAGGCAGATTTGCATGGCATGTGGGCAGCCAGAGAACAGTTTTCCTGGAGACGTTGGGGTGCCGGGGAAAGCGACCTCTCCCCCGGGAGAGTGCCGTGTGTTGCCCTGCACTCGGCAAACAACACGGAGTGAGCGGGAAGGGCTTTCGGCCCGGGCAGATGTTTCTTTGCAGGCCGGGGGAGCCTGCCTGTACTCAGCGTCCTGGACGGATATAGGGCGCCCCCGCGAAGGTCTTACGTGTCTTGAAGAGCGTACGAGGGTGAAAGTAAAGCAGAACCGCGACTAAGGCCCCGTGGAAACCGCTCGAAGCTTCCGCCTCAGCGGGGCTATTAGAAGGCCTTAACTGGAGGGAGTCCTCCCATCGAGCTTCCCTTTAGCCCTAGAGCGTGACAGGATGAGCTCCTACCGGGACTCTGGAAGCACCCTGTTTATTTAGAGAAAACTGCTTCTCTTCCACGAGCCCTGACTCCAGCGACGAGGGCCCCGTCACAAACGGTTTTAGGCAGGTAGCTTCAAGGCAGCATGGATGGTGCTATAAAAAGGAGAATGCAAGGCTTGTGTCCTCAGGCCCCCACCTCCAGTCAACACGCTGACTACCGCCTTGTGATTAGTAGCTCGTCAAAAGAGACTCTAGCGACACACAGGTTCCTTCCCTGAATCCACCTCTCTTCACGGTGTGTTCTGTCTGTGGCTAATTCGCTCCTCCAAGGAATGCACTAGGGAGGCTATCGGGCCTCAGCCTCTTCGGAAAGCCTGCAGTGTAACAGGCAGAGCTCTGCTCTAGTGGCAGTAAGAACGCAAGCTGGCTTTCTCCTGCAGGCGTTGGTCTTCAGGTATGAGTGCCTAGAAGGATTGCCAAGCAGTTTTGGTTTCCCCGTGCAGCTCAGTCGAGGACAGTGAGGCAGATTTGCATGGCATGTGGGCAGCCAGAGAACAGTTTTCCTGGAGACGTTGGGGTGCCGGGGAAAGCGACCTCTCCCCCGGGAGAGTGCCGTGTGTTGCCCTGCACTCGGCAAACAACACGGAGTGAGCGGGAAGGGCTTTCGGCCCCGGCAGATGTTTCTTTGCAGGCCGGGGGAGCCTGCCGGTACTCAGCGTCCTGGACGGATATAGGGCGCCCCCGCGAAGGTCTTACGTGTCTTGAAGAGCGTACGAGGGTGAAAGTAAAGCAGAACCGCGACTAAGGCCCCGTGGAAACCGCTCGAAGCTTCCGCCTCAGCGGGGCTATGAGAAGGCCTTACCTGGAGGTAAGTCCTCCCATCGAGCTTCCCTTTAGGCCTAGAGCGTGACGGGATGAGCTCCTACCGGGACTCTGGAAGCACCCTGTTTATTTAGAGAAAACTGCTTCTCTTCCACGAGCCCTGACTCCAGCGACGAGGGCCCCGTCACAAACGCTTTTAGGCAGGTAGCTTCAAGGCAGCATGGATGGTGCTATAAAAAGGAGAATGCAAGGCTTGTGTCCTCAGGCTCCCACCTCAGTCAACACGCTGACTACCGCCTTGTGATTCGTAGCTCGACAAAAGAGACTCTAGCAACACACAGGTTCCTTCCCTGAATCCACCTTTCTTCACGGGGTGTTCTGCCTGTAGCTAACCCGCTCCTCCAAGGAAGGCACTAGGGAGGCTATCGGGCCTCATCCTCTTCGGAAAGCCTGCAGTGTAACAGGCAGAGTTCTGCTCTAGTGGCAGTAAGAACGCAAGCTGGCTTTCTCCTGCAGGCGTGGGGCTTCAGGTATGAGTGCTTAGAAGGATTGCCAAGCAGTTTTGGTTTCCCCGTGCAGCTCAGTCGAGGACAGTGAGGCAGATTTGCATGGCATGTGGGCAGCCAGAGAACAGTTTTCCTGGAGACGTTGGGGTGCCGGAGAAAGCGACCTCTCCCAAGGAGAGTGCCGTGTGTTGCCCTGCACTCGGCAAACAACACGGAGTGAGCGGGAAGGGCTTTCGGCCCGGGCAGTTGTTTCTTTGCAGGCCGGGGGAGCCTGCCGGTACTCAGCGTCCTTGTCGGGTACAGGGCGCCCCCGCGAGGGTCTTACGTGTCTTGAAGAGCGTACGAGGGGGAAAGTAAAGCAGAACCGCGACTAAGGCCCCGTGGAAACCGCTCGAAGCTTCCGCCTCAGCGGGGCTCTTAGAAGGCCTTACCTGGAGGTAAGTCCTCCCATCGAGCTTCCCTTTAGCCCTAGAGCGTGACGGGATGAGCTCCTACCGGGACTCTGGAAGCACCCTGTTTATTTAGAGAAAACTGCTTCTCTTCCACGAGCCCTGACTCCAGCGACGAGGGCCCCGTCACAAACGGTTTTAGGCAGGTAGCTTCAAGGCAGCATGGATGGTGCTATAAAAAGGAGAATGCAAGGCTTGTGTCCTCAGGCCCCCACCTCCAGTCAACACGCTGACTACCGCCTTGTGATTAGTAGCTCGTCAAAAGAGACTCTAGCGACACACAGGTTCCTTCCCTGAATCCACCTCTCTTCACGGTGTGTTCTGTCTGTGGCGAATTCGCTCCTCCAAGGAATGCACTAGGGAGGCTATCGGGCCTCAGCCTCTTCGGAAAGCCTGCAGTGTAACAGGCAGAGCTCTGCTCTAGTGGCAGTAAGAACGCAAGCTGGCTTTCTCCTGCAGGCGTGGGGCTTCAGCTATGAGTGCTTAGAAGGATTGCCAAGCAGTTTTGGTTTCCCCGTGCAGCTCAGTCGAGGACAGAGAGGCAGATTTGCATGGCATGTGGGCAGCCAGAGAACAGTTTTCCTGGAGACGTTGGGGTGCCGGGGAAAGCGACCTCTCCCCCGGGAGAGTGCCGTGTGTTGCCCTGCACTCGGCAAACAACACGGAGTGAGCGGGAAGGGCTTTCGGCCCGGGCAGATGTTTCTTTGCAGGCCGGGGGAGCCTGCCTGTACTCAGCGTCCTGGACGGATATAGGGCGCCCCCGCGAAGGTCTTACGTGTCTTGAAGAGCGTACGAGGGTGAAAGTAAAGCAGAACCGCGACTAAGGCCCCGTGGAAACCGCTCGAAGCTTCCGCCTCAGCGGGGCTATTAGAAGGCCTTAACTGGAGGGAGTCCTCCCATCGAGCTTCCCTTTAGCCCTAGAGCGTGACAGGATGAGCTCCTACCGGGACTCTGGAAGCACCCTGTTTATTTAGAGAAAACTGCTTCTCTTCCACGAGCCGTGACTCCAGCGACGAGGGCCCCGTCACAAACGGTTTTAGGCAGGTAGCTTCAAGGCAGCATGGATGGTGCTATAAAAAGGAGAATGCAAGGCTTGTGTCCTCAGGCCCCCACCTCCAGTCAACACGCTGACTACCGCCTTGTGATTCGTAGCTCGACAAAAGAGACTCTAGCGACACACAGGTTCCTTCCCTGAATCCAGCTCTCTTCACGGGGTGTTCTGCCTGTAGCTAATTCGCTCCTCCAAGGAATGCACTAGGGAGGCTATCGGGCCTCAGCCTCTTCGGAAAGCCTGCAGTGTAACAGGCAGAGCTCTGCTCTAGTGGCAGTAAGAACGCAAGCTGGCTTTCTCCTGCAGGCGTGGGGCTTCAGGTATGAGTGCCTAGAAGGATTGCCAAGCAGTTTTGGTTTCCCCGTGCAGCTCAGTCGAGGACAGTGAGGCAGATTTGCATGGCATGTGAGCAGCCAGAGAACACTTTTCCTGGAGACGTTGGGGTGCCGGGGAAAGCGACCTCTCCCAAGGAGAGTGCCGTGTGTTGCCCTGCACTCGGCAAACAACACGGAGTGAGCGGGAAGGGCTTTCGGCCCGGGCAGTTGTTTCTTTGCAGGCCGGGGGAGCCTGCCGGTACTCAGCGTCCTTGTTGGGTACAGGGCGCCCCCGCGAAGGTCTTACGTGTCTTGAAGAGCGTACGAGGGGGAAAATAAAGCAGAACCGCGACTAAGGCCCCGTGGAAACCGCTCGAAGCTTCCGCCTCAGCGGGGCTCTTAGAAGGCCTTACCTGGAGGTAAGTCCTCCCATCGAGCTTCCCTTTAGCCCTAGAGCGTGACGGGATGAGCTCCTACCGGGACTCTGGAAGCACCCTGTTTATTTAGAGAAAACTGCTTCTCTTCCACGAGCCCTGACTCCAGCGACGAGGGCCCCGTCACAAACGGTTTTAGGCAGGTAGCTTCAAGGCAGCATGGATGGTGCTATAAAAAGGAGAATGCAAGGCTTGTGTCCTCAGGCCCCCACCTCCAGTCAACACGCTGACTACCGCCTTGTGATTAGTAGCTCGTCAAAAGAGACTCTAGCGACACACAGGTTCCTTCCCTGAATCCACCTCTCTTCACGGTGTGTTCTGTCTGTGGCTAATTCGCTCCTCCAAGGAATGCACTAGGGAGGCTATCGGGCCTCAGCCTCTTCGGAAAGCCTCCAGTGTAACAGGCATAGCTCTGCTCTAGTGGCAGTAAGAACGCAAGCTGGCTTTCTCCTGCAGGCGTTGGTCTTCAGGTATGAGTGCCTAGAAGGATTGCCAAGCAGTTTTGGTTTCCCCGTGCAGCTCAGTCGAGGACAGTGAGGCAGATTTGCATGGCATGTGGGCAGCCAGAGAACAGTTTTCCTGGAGACGTTGGGGTGCCGGGGAAAGCGACCTCTCCCCCGGGAGAGTGCCGTGTGTTGCCCTGCACTCGGCAAACAACACGGAGTGAGCGGGAAGGGCTTTCGGCCCGGGCAGTTGTTTCTTTGCAGGCCGGGGGAGTTTGCCGGTACTCAGCGTCCTGGACGGATATAGGGCGCCCCCGCGAAGGTCTTACGTGTCTTGAAGAGCGTACGAGGGTGAAAGTAAAGCAGAACCGCGACTAAGGCCCCGTGGAAACCGCTCGAAGCTTCCGCCTCAGCGGGGCTATGAGAAGGCCTTACCTGGAGGTAAGTCCTCCCATCGAGCTTCCCTTTAGGCCTAGAGCGTGACGGGATGAGCTCCTACCGGGACTCTGGAAGCACCCTGTTTATTTAGAGAAAACTGCTTCTCTTCCACGAGCCCTGACTCCAGCGACGAGGGCCCCGTCACAAACGCTTTTAGGCAGGTAGCTTCAAGGCAGCATGGATGGTGCTATAAAAAGGAGAATGCAAGGCTTGTGTCCTCAGGCTCCCACCTCAGTCAACACGCTGACTACCGCCTTGTGATTCGTAGCTCGACAAAAGAGACTCTAGCAACACACAGGTTCCTTCCCTGAATCCACCTTTCTTCACGGGGTGTTCTGCCTGTAGCTAACCCGCTCCTCCAAGGAAGGCACTAGGGAGGCTATCGGGCCTCATCCTCTTCGGAAAGCCTGCAGTGTAACAGGCAGAGTTCTGCTCTAGTGGCAGTAAGAACGCAAGCTGGCTTTCTCCTGCAGGCGTGGGGCTTCAGGTATGAGTGCTTAGAAGGATTGCCAAGCAGTTTTGGTTTCCCCGTGCAGCTCAGTCGAGGACAGTGAGGCAGATTTGCATGGCATGTGGGCAGCCAGAGAACAGTTTTCCTGGAGACGTTGGGGTGCCGGAGAAAGCGACCTCTCCCAAGGAGAGTGCCGTGTGTTGCCCTGCACTCGGCAAACAACACGGAGTGAGCGGGAAGGGCTTTCGGCCCGGGCAGTTGTTTCTTTGCAGGCCGGGGGAGCCGGCCGGTACTCAGCGTCCTTGTCGGGTACAGGGCGCCCCCGCGAGGGTCTTACGTGTCTTGAAGAGCGTACGAGGGGGAAAGTAAAGCAGAACCGCGACTAAGGCCCCGTGGAAACCGCTCGAAGCTTCCGCCTCAGGGGGGCTCTTAGAAGGCCTTACCTGGAGGTAAGTCCTCCCATCGAGCTTCCCTTTAGCCCTAGAGCGTGACGGGATGAGCTCCTACCGGGACTCTGGAAGCACCCTGTTTATTTAGAGAAAACTGCTTCTCTTCCACGAGCCCTGACTCCAGCGACGAGGGCCCCGTCACAAACGGTTTTAGGCAGGTAGCTTCAAGGCAGCATGGATGGTGCTATAAAAAGGAGAATGCAAGGCTTGTGTCCTCAGGCCCCCACCTCCAGTCAACACGCTGACTACCGCCTTGTGATTAGTAGCTCGTCAAAAGAGACTCTAGCGACACACAGGTTCCTTCCCTGAATCCACCTCTCTTCACGGTGTGTTCT
Organism: Mesoplodon mirus; assembly: GCF_964341445.2. Taxonomy (NCBI): domain Eukaryota; kingdom Metazoa; phylum Chordata; class Mammalia; order Artiodactyla; family Ziphiidae; genus Mesoplodon; species Mesoplodon mirus. Next base: position 84,927 of record NW_028294704.1, read on the forward strand.
GTCTGTGGCTAATTCGCTCCTCCAAGGAATGCACTAGGGAGGCTATCGGGCCTCAGCCTCTTCGGAAAGCCTGCAGTGTAACAGGCAGAGCTCTGCTCTAGTGGCAGTAAGAACGCAAGCTGGCTTTCTCCTGCAGGCGTTGGTCTTCAGGTATGAGTGCCTAGAAGGATTGCCAAGCAGTTTTGGTTTCCCCGTGCAGCTCAGTCGAGGACAGTGAGGCAGATTTGCATGGCATGTGGGCAGCCAGAGAACAGTTTTCCTGGAGACGTTGGGGTGCCGGGGAAAGCGACCTCTCCCCCGGGAGAGTGCCGTGTGTTGCCCTGCACTCGGCAAACAACACGGAGTGAGCGGGAAGGGCTTTCGGCCCCGGCAGATGTTTCTTTGCAGGCCGGGGGAGCCTGCCGGTACTCAGCGTCCTGGACGGATATAGGGCGCCCCCGCGAAGGTCTTACGTGTCTTGAAGAGCGTACGAGGGTGAAAGTAAAGCAGAACCGCGACTAAGGCCCCGTGGAAACCGCTCGAAGCTTCCGCCTCAGCGGGGCTATTAGAAGGCCTTAACTGGAGGGAGTCCTCCCATCGAGCTTCCCTTTAGCCCTAGAGCGTGACAGGATGAGCTCCTACCGGGACTCTGGAAGCACCCTGTTTATTTAGAGAAAACTGCTTCTCTTCCACGAGCCGTGACTCCAGCGACGAGGGCCCCGTCACAAACGGTTTTAGGCAGGTAGCTTCAAGGCAGCATGGATGGTGCTATAAAAAGGAGAATGCAAGGCTTGTGTCCTCAGGCCCCCACCTCCAGTCAACACGCTGACTACCGCCTTGTGATTCGTAGCTCGACAAAAGAGACTCTAGCGACACACAGGTTCCTTCCCTGAATCCAGCTCTCTTCACGGGGTGTTCTGCCTGTAGCTAATTCGCTCCTCCAAGGAATGCACTAGGGAGGCTATCGGGCCTCAGCCTCTTCGGAAAGCCTGCAGTGTAACAGGCAGAGCTCTGCTCTAGTGGCAGTAAGAACGCAAGCTGGCTTTCTCCTGCAGGCGTGGGGCTTCAGGTATGAGTGCCTAGAAGGATTGCCAAGCAGTTTTGGTTTCCCCGTGCAGCTCAGTCGAGGACAGTGAGGCAGATTTGCATGGCATGTGAGCAGCCAGAGAACACTTTTCCTGGAGACGTTGGGGTGGCGGGGAAAGCGACCTCTCCCAAGGAGAGTGCCGTGTGTTGCCCTGCACTCGGCAAACAACACGGAGTGAGCGGGAAGGGCTTTCGGCCCGGGCAGTTGTTTCTTTGCAGGCCGGGGGAGCCTGCCGGTACTCAGCGTCCTTGTTGGGTACAGGGCGCCCCCGCGAAGGTCTTACGTGTCTTGAAGAGCGTACGAGGGGGAAAGTAAAGCAGAACCGCGACTAAGGCCCCGTGGAAACCGCTCGAAGCTTCCGCCTCAGCGGGGCTCTTAGAAGGCCTTACCTGGAGGTAAGTCCTCCCATCGAGCTTCCCTTTAGCCCTAGAGCGTGACGGGATGAGCTCCTACCGGGACTCTGGAAGCACCCTGTTTATTTAGAGAAAACTGCTTCTCTTCCACGAGCCCTGACTCCAGCGACGAGGGCCCCGTCACAAACGGTTTTAGGCAGGTAGCTTCAAGGCAGCATGGATGGTGCTATAAAAAGGAGAATGCAAGGCTTGTGTCCTCAGGCCCCCACCTCCAGTCAACACGCTGACTACCGCCTTGTGATTAGTAGCTCGTCAAAAGAGACTCTAGCGACACACAGGTTCCTTCCCTGAATCCACCTCTCTTCACGGTGTGTTCTGTCTGTGGCTAATTCGCTCCTCCAAGGAATGCACTAGGGAGGCTATCGGGCCTCAGCCTCTTCGGAAAGCCTCCAGTGTAACAGGCATAGCTCTGCTCTAGTGGCAGTAAGAACGCAAGCTGGCTTTCTCCTGCAGGCGTTGGTCTTCAGGTATGAGTGCCTAGAAGGATTGCCAAGCAGTTTTGGTTTCCCCGTGCAGCTCAGTCGAGGACAGTGAGGCAGATTTGCATGGCATGTGGGCAGCCAGAGAACAGTTTTCCTGGAGACGTTGGGGTGCCGGGGAAAGCGACCTCTCCCCCGGGAGAGTGCCGTGTGTTGCCCTGCACTCGGCAAACAACACGGAGTGAGCGGGAAGGGCTTTCGGCCCGGGCAGATGTTTCTTTGCAGGCCGGGGGAGTTTGCCGGTACTCAGCGTCCTGGACGGATATAGGGCGCCCCCGCGAAGGTCTTACGTGTCTTGAAGAGCGTACGAGGGTGAAAGTAAAGCAGAACCGCGACTAAGGCCCCGTGGAAACCGCTCGAAGCTTCCGCCTCAGCGGGGCTATGAGAAGGCCTTACCTGGAGGTAAGTCCTCCCATCGAGCTTCCCTTTAGGCCTAGAGCGTGACAGGATGAGCTCCTACCGGGACTCTGGAAGCACCCTGTTTATTTAGAGAAAACTGCTTCTCTTCCACGAGCCCTGACTCCAGCGACGAGGGCCCCGTCACAAACGCTTTTAGGCAGGTAGCTTCAAGGCAGCATGGATGGTGCTATAAAAAGGAGAATGCAAGGCTTGTGTCCTCAGGCTCCCACCTCAGTCAACACGCTGACTACCGCCTTGTGATTCGTAGCTCGACAAAAGAGACTCTAGCAACACACAGGTTCCTTCCCTGAATCCACCTTTCTTCACGGGGTGTTCTGCCTGTAGCTAACCCGCTCCTCCAAGGAAGGCACTAGGGAGGCTATCGGGCCTCATCCTCTTCGGAAAGCCTGCAGTGTAACAGGCAGAGTTCTGCTCTAGTGGCAGTAAGAACGCAAGCTGGCTTTCTCCTGCAGGCGTGGGGCTTCAGGTATGAGTGCTTAGAAGGATTGCCAAGCAGTTTTGGTTTCCCCGTGCAGCTCAGTCGAGGACAGTGAGGCAGATTTGCATGGCATGTGGGCAGCCAGAGAACAGTTTTCCTGGAGACGTTGGGGTGCCGGAGAAAGCGACCTCTCCCAAGGAGAGTGCCGTGTGTTGCCCTGCACTCGGCAAACAACACGGAGTGAGCGGGAAGGGCTTTCGGCCCGGGCAGTTGTTTCTTTGCAGGCCGGGGGAGCCTGCCGGTACTCAGCGTCCTTGTCGGGTACAGGGCGCCCCCGCGAGGGTCTTACGTGTCTTGAAGAGCGTACGAGGGGGAAAGTAAAGCAGAACCGCGACTAAGGCCCCGTGGAAACCGCTCGAAGCTTCCGCCTCAGGGGGGCTCTTAGAAGGCCTTACCTGGAGGTAAGTCCTCCCATCGAGCTTCCCTTTAGCCCTAGAGCGTGACGGGATGAGCTCCTACCGGGACTCTGGAAGCACCCTGTTTATTTAGAGAAAACTGCTTCTCTTCCACGAGCCCTGACTCCAGCGACGAGGGCCCCGTCACAAACGGTTTTAGGCAGGTAGCTTCAAGGCAGCATGGATGGTGCTATAAAAAGGAGAATGCAAGGCTTGTGTCCTCAGGCCCCCACCTCCAGTCAACACGCTGACTACCGCCTTGTGATTAGTAGCTCGTCAAAAGAGACTCTAGCGACACACAGGTTCCTTCCCTGAATCCACCTCTCTTCACGGTGTGTTCTGTCTGTGGCTAATTCGCTCCTCCAAGGAATGCACTAGGGAGGCTATCGGGCCTCAGCCTCTTCGGAAAGCCTGCAGTGTAACAGGCAGAGCTCTGCTCTAGTGGCAGTAAGAACGCAAGCTGGCTTTCTCCTGCAGGCGTTGGTCTTCAGGTATGAGTGCCTAGAAGGATTGCCAAGCAGTTTTGGTTTCCCCGTGCAGCTCAGTCGAGGACAGTGAGGCAGATTTGCATGGCATGTGGGCAGCCAGAGAACAGTTTTCCTGGAGACGTTGGGGTGCCGGGGAAAGCGACCTCTCCCCCGGGAGAGTGCCGTGTGTTGCCCTGCACTCGGCAAACAACACGGAGTGAGCGGGAAGGGCTTTCGGCCCCGGCAGATGTTTCTTTGCAGGCCGGGGGAGCCTGCCGGTACTCAGCGTCCTGGACGGATATAGGGCGCCCCCGCGAAGGTCTTACGTGTCTTGAAGAGCGTACGAGGGTGAAAGTAAAGCAGAACCGCGACTAAGGCCCCGTGGAAACCGCTCGAAGCTTCCGCCTCAGCGGGGCTATGAGAAGGCCTTACCTGGAGGTAAGTCCTCCCATCGAGCTTCCCTTTAGGCCTAGAGCGTGACGGGATGAGCTCCTACCGGGACTCTGGAAGCACCCTGTTTATTTAGAGAAAACTGCTTCTCTTCCACGAGCCCTGACTCCAGCGACGAGGGCCCCGTCACAAAAGCTTTTAGGCAGGTAGCTTCAAGGCAGCATGGATGGTGCTATAAAAAGGAGAATGCAAGGCTTGTGTCCTCAGGCTCCCACCTCAGTCAACACGCTGACTACCGCCTTGTGATTCGTAGCTCGACAAAAGAGACTCTAGCAACACACAGGTTCCTTCCCTGAATCCACCTTTCTTCACGGGGTGTTCTGCCTGTAGCTAACCCGCTCCTCCAAGGAAGGCACTAGGGAGGCTATCGGGCCTCATCCTCTTCGGAAAGCCTGCAGTGTAACAGGCAGAGTTCTGCTCTAGTGGCAGTAAGAACGCAAGCTGGCTTTCTCCTGCAGGCGTGGGGCTTCAGGTATGAGTGCTTAGAAGGATTGCCAAGCAGTTTTGGTTTCCCCGTGCAGCTCAGTCGAGGACAGTGAGGCAGATTTGCATGGCATGTGGGCAGCCAGAGAACAGTTTTCCTGGAGACGTTGGGGTGCCGGAGAAAGCGACCTCTCCCAAGGAGAGTGCCGTGTGTTGCCCTGCACTCGGCAAACAACACGGAGTGAGCGGGAAGGGCTTTCGGCCCGGGCAGTTGTTTCTTTGCAGGCCGGGGGAGCCTGCCGGTACTCAGCGTCCTTGTCGGGTACAGGGCGCCCCCGCGAGGGTCTTACGTGTCTTGAAGAGCGTACGAGGGGGAAAGTAAAGCAGAACCGCGACTAAGGCCCCGTGGAAACCGCTCGAAGCTTCCGCCTCAGCGGGGCTCTTAGAAGGCCTTACCTGGAGGTAAGTCCTCCCATCGAGCTTCCCTTTAGCCCTAGAGCGTGACGGGATGAGCTCCTACCGGGACTCTGGAAGCACCCTGTTTATTTAGAGAAAACTGCTTCTCTTCCACGAGCCCTGACTCCAGCGACGAGGGCCCCGTCACAAACGGTTTTAGGCAGGTAGCTTCAAGGCAGCATGGATGGTGCTATAAAAAGGAGAATGCAAGGCTTGTGTCCTCAGGCCCCCACCTCCAGTCAACACGCTGACTACCGCCTTGTGATTAGTAGCTCGTCAAAAGAGACTCTAGCGACACACAGGTTCCTTCCCTGAATCCACCTCTCTTCACGGTGTGTTCTGTCTGTGGCTAATTCGCTCCTCCAAGGAATGCACTAGGGAGGCTATCGGGCCTCAGCCTCTTCGGAAAGCCTGCAGTGTAACAGGCAGAGCTCTGCTCTAGTGGCAGTAAGAACGCAAGCTGGCTTTCTCCTGCAGGCGTGGGTCTTCAGGTATGAGTGCCTAGAAGGATTGCCAAGCAGTTTTGGTTTCCCCGTGCAGCTCAGTCGAGGACAGTGAGGCAGATTTGCATGGCATGTGGGCAGCCAGAGAACACTTTTCCTGGAGACGTTGGGGTGCCGGGGAAAGCGACCTCTCCCCCGGGAGAGTGCCGTGTGTTGCCCTGCACTCGGCAAACAACACGGAGTGAGCGGGAAGGGCTTTCGGCCCGGGCAGATGTTTCTTTGCAGGCCGGGGGAGCCTGCCGGTACTCAGCGTCCTGGACGGATATAGGGCGCCCCCGCGAAGGTCTTACGTGTCTTGAAGAGCGTACGAGGGTGAAAGTAAAGCAGAACCGCGACTAAGGCCCCGTGGAAACCGCTCGAAGCTTCCGCCTCAGCGGGGCTATGAGAAGGCCTTACCTGGAGGTAAGTCCTCCCATCGAGCTTCCCTTTAGAACTAGAGCGTGACGGGATGAGCTCCTACCGGGACTCTGGAAGCACCCTGTTTATTTAGAGAAAACTGCTTCTCTTCCACGAGCCCTGACTCCAGCGACGAGGGCCCCGTCACAAACGCTTTTAGGCAGGTAGCTTCAAGGCAGCATGGATGGTGCTATAAAAAGGAGAATGCAAGGCTTGTGTCCTCAGGCTCCCACCTCCAGTCAACACGCTGACTACCGCCTTGTGATTCGTAGCTCGACAAAAGAGACTCTAGCGACACACAGGTTCCTTCCCTGAATCCAGCTCTCTTCACGGGGTGTTCTGCCTGTAGCTAATTCGCTCCTCCAAGGAATGCACTAGGGAGGCTATCGGGCCTCAGCCTCTTCGGAAAGCCTGCAGTGTAACAGGCAGAGCTCTGCTCTAGTGGCAGTAAGAACGCAAGCTGGCTTTCTCCTGCAGGCGCGGGTCTTCAGGTATGAGTGCCTAGAAGGATTGCCAAGCAGTTTTGGTTTCCCCGTGCAGCTCAGTCGAGGACAGTGAGGCAGATTTGCATGGCATGTGGGCAGCCAGAGAACAGTTTTCCTGGAGACGTTGGGGTGCCGGGGAAAGCGACCTCTCCCAAGGAGAGTGCCGTGTGTTGCCCTGCACTCGGCAAACAACACGGAGTGAGCGGGAAGGGCTTTCGGCCCGGGCAGTTGTTTCTTTGCAGGCCGGGGGAGCCTGCCGGTACTCAGCGTCCTTGTCGGGTACAGGGCGCCCCCGCGAGGGTCTTACGTGTCTTGAAGAGCGTACGAGGGGGAAAGTAAAGCAGAACCGCGACTAAGGCCCCGTGGAAACCGCTCGAAGCTTCCGCCTCAGCGGGGCTCTTAGAAGGCCTTACCTGGAGGTAAGTCCTCCCATCGAGCTTCCCTTTAGCCCTAGAGCGTGACGGGATGAGCTCCTACCGGGACTCTGGAAGCACCCTGTTTATTTAGAGAAAACTGCTTCTCTTCCACGAGCCCTGACTCCAGCGACGAGGGCCCCGTCACAAACGGTTTTAGGCAGGTAGCTTCAAGGCAGCATGGATGGTGCTATAAAAAGGAGAATGCAAGGCTTGTGTCCTCAGGCCCCCACCTCCAGTCAACACGCTGACTACCGCCTTGTGATTAGTAGCTCGTCAAAAGAGACTCTAGCGACACACAGGTTCCTTCCCTGAATCCACCTCTCTTCACGGTGTGTTCTGTCTGTGGCTAATTCGCTCCTCCAAGGAATGCACTAGGGAGGCTATCGGGCCTCAGCCTCTTCGGAAAGCCTGCAGTGTAACAGGCAGAGCTCTGCTCTAGTGGCAGTAAGAACGCAAGCTGGCTTTCTCCTGCAGGCGTGGGGCTTCAGCTATGAGTGCTTAGAAGGATTGCCA